>NC_051223.1:2405699-2698199 GCF_015220715.1 Pygocentrus nattereri | reverse complement strand
AATATAAGCCTATATTTCAGAAGCTTGTGCAGATTACCAGAACTCTTGGGACTAGCAGGCCTGCTCAGGAATCCATACCTGTTTTTAACTAGTCACATACCTTATTGCTTCTATAGCACAGGAGACTACAGATACTACAGCCATACCAAGAACGATCAGCAGGTGGCAATAACAATACTCCAAAGTAAACTAGGAATTGATTAGTAGCCTAACCATTGACTAAATGACAAACAAGGACGCATTCATTTCTTTTAAAAATATAATAGCAAACTATGCAGCATTTATTTTAAATATTTTGAAACAGTTACAGTGCAACAAACTCAAATAATACTACAGCCCTAAAATTACTATTCAGTTCCAGTTCCCCTTAATATAGGCTTAATATAGTTGTGTTCCATGGCTGAGTTTATACGTTTCGCGTTGACGGTGGAAAAAAATTCGCACGTGCATTTCCCAGGATTTCCTACTGAATCTATCAATTTGTTTGGTCAAAGCAAGTCCCGCCCCCCTGTTTCGGACTGGCTTAATGGCTAGTAGGCGAGGCCTTGGTGTTGGTCACAGTGAAACCTGCGCATGTCAGATCAAGAGAAGCGTCAGATCCTAGGGTCAGATCACTAGGCCAGGGGTCGGCAACCCGCGGCTCCGGAGCCGCATGCGGCTCTTTGATCCCTCTGATGCGGCTCAGCTTTTGAAAATAATTAATTTAATTAACGTATATTATTTTTGAGACTTAAAAAAATGTTTGGGCGGAATATCACAAACGTCCGGTATTTAGTTTCGGTTAGCTTGACTGACATGTCGGCGTCGTCACCCCCGGAATTCCGGCGTGGCGCCTGAAAACTAAACTAGGACGAAAACGGAAAGACTAAAACATACAATATGAATCACAAGCCTTTTACATCACATTACGACACCGGTTGTCAGAAAGCTGACAGAAACGGTTTATCATACCAAAAAAATACCATGAAATCTACAAAATCAGGGATTCCTAAATGTAAAATGACAGATTTTGAAAAGACAACTGATGTAATGAACTGAAACAGGTTGTGATCATTTCATGACCGCTATTAATGGTTTCATTGACATACATTGAAACATATCTGCACTTAACCCATCGGTGCAGTGAAACACCCACATACATGCACACTAGTGAACACGCACACTAGGGGGCAGTGAGCACACTTGCCCAGAGCAGTGGGCAGCCCTATCCACAGCGCAATTGGGGGCTAGGTGCCTTGCTCAAGGGTATTTCAGTCACGGACTGTCAGCCAAGGGGATCGAACCGGCAACCTTCCGATCACAGGGCTGGTTCCCTAACCTCCAGCCCACGATTGAGTCAGAACCCTCAATTTATTTTACATCAAAGAGGTTAACCTTGAAAAAGTCTCCAAAATTCTGAGTAGTCACAGTAACTCAAAAGCCAAAGATATCCACAACCTTGATTCTGCACTGAAAGAAATTGAGTCCTCAACTGCCAAAGCCAAAACAGAGTTGTCAGTTAAAACAAGAACTTTAGCTGATGGCAGGATCCAATCTTTAAACTGGTGTGCCAGACTTGATATGTTACTACAGATAACATGTATAAAGGCCATGATGTGGGAGCAGTTTTATTACACGAAAACAGGTTTTTGAGGCTGCCGTCGTGCTGTTAACTCTCCAGAGCGCTTTCCAAACGTTTCTAGTGATCGCAAGAAAGAGCGTAATGACGTCACCAACTAATCGACTACTAAATTAGTAGCCAGCTAATTTGGCCGTTGATTTTAGTGGATCAAGTCGAATAATCATTGCACCCCAGTAGGGAAACGCTCACCTTGCGTGCTAATAGCATGGGGTCATCCCAGGGGTCAGTTCTATGTCCACTGAGAGATGTCCTGGGGTTGGCTGCCAAATATATGCTGATTGTGGTGTATACATATGATAGAACAGCTAGCAAAGGTGACTGACCAGCTTGCTGAATCATTACATGGTGTATTGCAATGGCTTTAATCATGTCACTTCACACTGAATCGGTTTCAATATGTTTTTCTATATGTAGACAACGCAAAAATTAAAAACACACACTCATTTTACTTGACGTCCTCCCAAAAGGCCATTACACGCCATTCATTCCACACAGGCCAGTACAGAAAGCTCACCTGTAAGTCTGTGCTGCTTTTCTGAAGCGCTTGGGATCTTTGTGTGACCGTCACCAACTTGTTTTTCAGCTCCTCCGTCTCCTGCAAGAGGGTCTGGAACACCTTTTCTTTCTTCTCTGCCTCCTTTCTCTTCAGCTCTAGCTGGTCCTGCAGCGACGCCACCACCTCTCCACTCTCAGTCCGCAGCTGCTGCCTCAAGACGGCAATCTCCTGCTCCTTAGCCAGCAGCTGCTGAGCGTTCGTCTCCCTCAGAGTCTCCAGAGACACAATTCTCTGAAGAAGAAATTTGGGGTGTACATCTAATACCTTACAGTTTGGTTTGACACCAATTCTTTCTAAAACAAAATGAGTCAATGTGTCATGAAATCTCAATTCACCACAATTCAAGTTGATAATTTTGGTACAACTGAGGATTTTAAGATAAGAAGACTAGAAAATACTAAATTAGACTTCAGCAGAACTCTAAACTGTAAAGTGCATCTAGTGGCGGCAATGATACAAATCAGGATTTTAGAATTAACACAACCTAATGGAATACATACTTTAAATTGTTTATTTTGCATTTTAAAATTTAACTGCACTTCAAACAAATCACATACAACACTACTCAACTACATAAAGTGCACTGAGGTGCCAGCAAGAATGCACAACCTTTGGATTTTGGATGTAATGCAATAACTACTTTCTATTAACCTTTAGGTACATCCTAAAGCTTCTGATACCTGGTGCAGCAATCATGTACTACCTTTGGATTTTGGATGCAATAACCACTATTTTTTACCCCCTTTTGAATTTCAATAGCATTTAAGCTGCATTACATACATACAATCCAGTTGCACTGCATCCAAAGGTGAAATCCAAAGGTCGTTTATTATACCAAGGTAAAATATTCCTCCAGTAAAAGTAGAAGTCCTTACTCTAGACCTCAGCTTGAGTAAAAGTACTAAAGTATTTACCTTCAAATGTACTTAAGTATAAAGTAAAAGTACTAAAAGAGTAATTCTGGCTCTGATGTCCTGTTATCATTTTTATAACCAGACTGGCTTCATGAACTCATTTCAGGTGAAAGTCCTCCAGCGTCTCTCTTGGTAAACCAGTCTTTTAATAGAACGTCATTAATTAGTGACGCTGACGTCTATTAAAATGATCAGAAGCACAAAACACTGAAGGTAAACAGTTTCCATCAGGGAGAACCGAGTGGCTCTGAAATCACTTTTTACACACAAGCAAAGTTTCAGATGACTTTGTAAATCAGTTACAAGCTGAATAAAAACTGGCTTTAAACTCAGGATCACAGATAAGTTTTCCTTTACTATGTTGATCTGTAGGCGTCTGTTCATAAACATAAACCAGCCCAAACTCATTTACTATAAAATGAAAGTGTTTGTATGAATTCAGAAAAAAAGAAACGCGTCAGTCTCGACTGCATATGTGGACATATTTCTATATTGTGGTGTTTTTACAGGTTAGGTTAGTTCATCATTGGTGCTCTGGCTTTGCGCTTCTTTCGTTTTGACATGTTACGTTTTTATACACACAGAAACCAAAAGGAACGACAGATTTCTCAAAATGTAGGAGGAAAAAGTCGGATATTAGACTCTGAAATGTAGTGGAGTGAAAGGAAAAAGTCACCCAGAATGGAGAAACTTCAGTACAGATACAGAAAAAAAAAACTACTTAAGTACAGAAACGAATTACATTTACTGAGTTACTGTCCACCACTGATGGAAACACGTCAACCACCATTTCCTCAATCGATCAACCAAAGCTTAGGAGAGAAGCAAAGCATTCTTAATCTAAAACTCAGTCTGATGGACAAAGCAAAACACCGGGAAAGCCGGTAACAGTTAGGGCTGTGCTGAGGTCGGTCCACCAGCCATGCAGGTTAGTTAGGTTAACTACAGCAGTGTGATCAACAGCGGTCACGTGGTCTGATACGCCACATCAGAAACTGAAGAATGATGGATGGAGTAGTCGAGTGTGAAACTGTGCACAGCTACCAAATATCGCTCAAAAACAGGTTTACCAAAACAGAAAAATGATCAAATGCCTTCAGCCTGATTTAGAGCACCGGTCCAACAAGGCCAGCGCCGGACTCACCTCCAGAAGTTTGGCTTTGTCCGAATCTCGACGTGTAAGCGGGTGCTTTCCGTTTCGCTTTGCCATTTCATCCAAAGTCTTCTTCAGCTGGGCGTTTTCTTTCCTCACCTTCTCCAGCTCCGTTTCCACCGACTTCAAGCCGCTGTTTTTAAACCCCAGTTTATGCGCTATAGTTTCTTTTGCTCCTTTCGATGCCATGACTGGAGCGTTTTCTGAAAAATAAACAGCTGGCTCCAGTTAGTAATGCTCCGTGTTGGACGATATTCCAGTTTGTTATGAAAAAGCCAAGGCAAAAAAAAGTGCACTTAAATAAGACGTCGTCAACCGCTTATCGCCACTTTACTGTCATTTAAACCGTCTAGCTAACCCAGCTAACTAACCAACGTAAGCTAGGCTAATGACTTCCAGCGTCAGCGACTGTTATAAAAACCCCTATTAAAATGTTAAATAATCACACAGAAGCGTAAAGAAACAGTAAATTAAGAAGCAATGGAAGCGAAGGGAACACAAAAGTGTCGCTTACAGGTCAAAACAAGGGGGAAAAACCTCAACAACACAAACCGCCTCAGCGCCCGTTTAAACGCCGCGCCGCGTCCCACGTCACTTCATTTAAACCCAGACGGCGCTGGAGCAGCACAGACATGCGCACCGTTTACGTAGATACGCCATGGGGATTGAGCCTAGAAGCTGCGTAAAATATGCGCCACCGCAGCCGGCAATAAACTCTCGGAAATAAAATATTAGATAACCAGAGAGTTGAAGGAAGTAGGCAGGAGTGCTGTGAGGCTGGTCGCATAGTGAAAAGAATGGTGGCAAAGGCTCAAAGGCTCAGGCCTATGATGAGCTGTATGAGAGGCTGGACAGTAAAGAAGGAGTAAAGGACTTGTATCGCTTGGCTAAACAGAGAGATAGAGCTGGAAAGGATGTACAGCAGGTTAGGCTGATAAAGGATAGAGAGGGAAATGTAATAATAATAATAATAATAATAATAATAATAATAATAATAATCTTTATTTGTATAGCACCTTTCATACATACATGCAACTCAAAGTGCTTTACAGAATAAATAAAAAGAAAACAAAGATAAGCAAAACACATTAAAAGAAATAAAGATAGAAGGAGACAAAATAAAATAATGAAATAAAATGAAAAAGATAAAATGAAAAAGATAGAACAGACAAAAGTTTCTTAACTAAAAGCAAATCTAAACAGGAAGGTTTTAAGATTACTCTTGAAGCTGTACAGGGATGTACTAGGGAGTGAACAGAGAGTGATGAGTAGATGGAAGGAGTACTTTGAAGAACTAATGAATGAGGAAAACGAGAGAGAGAGGAGGACCACGGGGGGAGAGATAGTGGATCAGGAAGTGCAGAGAATTAGTAAGGTGGAAGTGAGGGCAGCTTTAAAAAGGATGAAGAATGGAAAGGCAGTTGGTCCAGATGACAGACCTGTGGAGGTATGGAGATGTTTAGGAGAGAAGGCAGTGGACTTTTTAACCAGGTTGTTTAACAAAATCCTGGAGAGTGAGAGGATGCCTGATGAGTGGAGAAGCAGTGGACTGGTCCCCATTTTTAAGAACAAGGGTGATGTGCAGAGCTGCAGTAACTACAGAGGTATAAAGTTGATGAGCCACACCATGAAGGTATGGGAATGAGTTGTTGAAGCAAGGCTAAGGCGAGAGGTTCAGATCAGTGAGCAGCAGTTTGATTTCATGCCCAGAAAGAGCACCACAGATGCAATTTTTGCATTGAGAGTGTTGGTAGAGAAGTACAGAGAAGGTCAGAAGGAGCTGCATTGTGTCTTTGTGGATCTAGAGAAGGCAGATGATAGGGTGCCAAGAGAGGAACTGTGGTACTGTATGAGGAAGTCAGGTGTAGCTGAAAAGTATGTTAGGGTGGTGCAGGACATGTATGAGGATAGTGAGACAGTGGTGAGGTGTGCAGTTGGAGTGACAAATGGTGAAGGTAGGGTTACATCAGGGATCAGCTTCGATACACTAATTAGATGTTGTTTATTAGATACACCTACCTTTTACACTCACTGGCTACTTTTTACACCCTCTATAGGTGTCCAATTATAGACTGTGGCCTGTCTGTTGTCATGGACATGCACATGCTGTTATAACACATGCAGAATGTGGCTTGAGGTTGTCTAGAAGGCAGAATATGTTGCTGCGAATGTAATTTTTTTAGCATTGATGGTCACAGATCTGAAGGCACCCGTGCCACTAATACACCCCGTACCATGACAGCCCCTGGCTTTTGAATGTTAATAAGTTTAATAAGTTAATAAAGATTAATCTGGATGGTCCTTTCTATTTATATGGCCTGGAAAACTTGACTCATCAAACCACAATACTCGCTTACACTGTCCATTTCAGATGAGCTCCATCCCAGAGAAGTCGATGGCATTTCTGGACGTTATAGACATAAGGCTTACGCTGTGCTGTGGCCAGTCTTGCGGTGATATCTATCACAGAAGCTTGGCAGGTTTTTACTGCAGTGCCATTTGAGGGATTGAAGGAGCAGTTGCTGTTTACACATTCTTCTTTAACTGCTAAATTATTCGCTGATTCATTTTTTTGGAAACTGGCTGTAGCTTAACCACTGACAGTGTCTTGTAGTATCTTAAACCTGAAGTAAATTGCAATACATTAAATGTAAAAATGGGACAACTGTAAATTCGTATTTCCACACATTATTTAATACATAAAGCAACTGCTTCATGGTACATTATTCTCCAATATTAGTATAATATTATTTATAATGTGATACAGATTGGTAGATTTAGTTAATCATGTAATTAAATGCTGCCAAAGGACTACAGTCTACTTACAAAACCTCTGTTGTTTCAATTAGGAATGGCTGAAAGAGAGTATAATCATGGCAACCATACATGTTAGGATATGGACAGAATATATTTCAGCAAATACAGTGTTCGAATACTGTTATTTAAAAGCCTGATGCATCTAGTAATCAAGGGACTCTTCAGTTAGGTGAAGAGTTCCTGTCCCCTGCCTAGATTTTCAGCGAAAAGCAAACTTTTAAAACCATAATTATTATGTTTAGACTGGTGAGGGAGGCACTACCCAGTATTAGTGTAGTGTTGTTAATAATGTACTCTAGTACTAGGTAGTTCTGCCGTTTCCAATTGTGCTGTCATTCCCATCACACTAAAGATCTTGAGGAGCTATGACTAGTTTGTGTGGTTACGACAATAAAAAGTGAAAGGAGGGCTGACTGGTGTGGAAGAAGTGTGCCATTTCTATAGCAATTTAAATCATATACAGATTTACAGTGATTTATATTAGATTTTGATCACAGATGTGTATTAAACATGATTACCAAATAAGTTAGACCTACTTTTTTTTTGGTTTAGAAAAAGCCAGTTTCACTCTACTTACATACAGGCTATTATGTGTCGTAACTACTTTGCATACTAGTCATTTGAGTCATTTGAATCATTTGAGTCAGAAAGTTCAGGACCTTTTCTCTAATAATCAATAAAATTACATGCCATTAAAGTCATATGATTCATATATTCAGCAAAGCTTGTCAAACCTGGTAACAGTTTCTAAGAAAGACCGTGTTTGTGGACAGAGCAGGAATTTTCATACTGATATCTTAAAGTCCACTTTTGACATTCAAAATGGTGGTGGAGGAGGAGGAGGAGGAGGAATGTGACCTTTTCCAGGTGGTGGTAGTGGAGGAGGAGGTGGTGGTGAAATGGTAGAAGTGTTAAAAGGAGGTGGTGGAGGAGGAGGTGGTGGTGGAATATTAGAAGTGTTCTGGGGAGGTGGTGGTGGTGGAGGTGGCTGTGGAATCACAGAACTGTTCTGAGGAAGTGGTGGTGGTGGTGGTAGAGGCAACGATGACCCTGTAAATGCTGAGCTAGGCGTAGGAGGAGGTGGGGGTGAAGCTGGACCTCCTACACCAGTGTTAGCGCGAGGTGGAGGAGGAGGTCGAGGAACATGACCTCTTAAGGCACTAGGAAGAGGAGAGGGAGGAGGGGGAGCCATGGAGGCAATTTGTGGGGGCGGAGGTGGTGGAGGCAGGAATGACGAGTCTCCAAAAGTGCAGCCTGAAGGTGGAGGAGGAGGCGATGGAGGAGGAATCATGGAATTGCTCTGAAAAGGAGATGGAGGAGGAGGAGGTGGGAAAGGAGCCATGAACTCAGACTGCGGAGTTGGGGGTGGTGGCAAAAATGAGTCTCTGAACGCTGAGCTAGATGGAAAAGGAGATGGTAGTGGAGGAGCAACTACTGAATTACGTAGAGGAGGAGGAGATGGTGGTGGCGGAAGGGCTCCAACATCACTGCTTAGGGCAGGTTCAGCAGGTGGTGGTGCAGCATCTGAAGAGAAGCTTGGAGGTTGGGGCAAGAAGGAGATGGCTGTGGCTGAGGAAGGAGGCTGAGGAGTGGCACATGACTGAGGAACCGTGGATCTGAAGCCTACCCAGTTAGGGACTGATGGAGGAGGAACAGCAATGCCTGAGCTAGACCTAAGAGAGAGAGACAGAAGTACAGAACGTGACCAAACAGCAGTACTAGCCATCCTGAAGGATGACATCAGTCTGTACTATTATCTATTTTCTTTACTTTTAAAGAAGCAGACTTTAGACAACGTACATGTCATCTGGCGTGTGACATCACTGAAAATGTTTATTATGAACACATACCCATGTATGTGCGCTCCTTCCTGGGGGTTTGGCTGTGGGGTAGGTGTATCTGCTTCAGGCTTCTGCCCTGCCTAAAGATCACATAAAATGAAAAGTCTGGTCTCCAGAATTTGTTTACTGTTCTCAAAAGCGTGAAATGTTTAAATTTTTCAATTCAAATTTGAACACGCTGTACATAATGCACAGAAAAATGCACAATATTGGACAGTAAACACAAATTTGACCTTTAGATGTTCCAGTTATCACTAGCAAAACAAAAGCACATTGTAATTTTATAGGAATTATTTCTCAATTTTTTAAATAAGTTGCAAAATTCTGTCAAAAATGTATACTATGCACTATAATTGTGCTTTTAAGTAGAAAAGAATATATTTTATCATTTGAATTTGATGGAAAATTGTATGTTTGTAATTTTGCTTTACAGAAAGAAAAAAACTTCTTAGAATTTTTTGTCAATGTTTGACATCAGAACAAAAGGAGATAAGTGTGAAGTACTGGCTAGTACTTCTGTCGATAATTATGTAATTTTAGACTTTAAATACAGGGAGATTCACTCGAAAGAGGCCCCAAATTTTCTATAATAACTCTTTCTAGGACGAAGCAATTTGAACAAAACTACATGCAATGTGCTCCTCGGTATATGGAGCTTCGAACAAGCTGGGATTCCCCTGCATTGGAGCGATGGGGTAGGTGCCGGACAGCCATCGCAATGTTTAACCTCCATTGGTAACCTCTGGGTGCAGACCCCTGTACCCCATTCATGTGTCTGTCAGAAAAAGTGATCACTTCCCGCATCGCATGTACACATACAACAAGGTATGTAGCACATTTTGTTGGTTCAGACGGCTTCGTCCTCACGGGGCCTCTTTCGAGTGAATCTCCCTGTAGGAAAGCAAATTAATTAATTACTCTTTAAAACAGAACTGAATCAACCATACAGTTTTGGGGCCACCCCAGCATCCGTGTCCTAATGAGTCCAGGCTGGAGTAGGATATTGGGATACGCTCATACTCAATGGGTCCTTCGACAGCTGATGGAGGAGCCATCTTCTGAGCATAGGTTATTTTGTTTGATGCGGTCAGCACCCCAATTTCCTGCCGTGCTACTTTCTCCTTGTATATGTCCACTGTCTGAAACAAAAGAGTCACACTCTTTAATACGCACCTTCCCCTTTAACAGAAACATGTACTATTTACTATTTATGGCTTAAAGCCTGTGTTCATCATCATGGTGGAGCTGGTCGTCCTTTGTGATAAAGTGGCCAGTGAAGTTATTCGGTAATTACACACTGGAAAATGTGAGGCGTTTATTTCGTAATCGTAATTATTTATATCGTAATTATTTATAAATAATTTAGAAATTTTTGTCTTAGTTTATTTATTTTTGGCAATCAAAATGTGTTTTCAATGTATGTACACTGATATATTTTAATCATGTTAAAAATTTTATTAATTTAATGCGCAAATATTTTCACTGTGCTCACTTTTCTGAAATAGAAGTCTACTGATATGCAGTAAAATTGGATTTATTGTTGTTTTGTCACTTTTAGGTACACCATTCAAACGTTTGGAGTCACTTTTCAAAGTTTGGAAGCAGTGTGTTCAACAATATAAAACAAGATCCCACTTTATATAGTAAGTGTCTAATAACTGTGTGCCTAATGTAATTACATCAGTCTATCTTAGTAGTTCTAATAGCTTATTCTCTCTCATGTAATTACACAAGGGTTATGACATAAAGCAGACTGGAGCAGAAGTTGTTTTTTCCAGCGGTATGAGAAAGTATGTGAGAGTATGGCAGACATCCCCTTGCCTTAAAGCGTGACTTTTATGACAGTTGTGAAATGTGTTGCATAAAACCCAAAACAATGTCTATAGTACCTCTACATTATTATACAGTACCTATATAACAACTACACAAGAACTGCCCACTAAAGTGTAACTTTAACGCTGCACTACAGGAAAGTTTCTGTGTAGAAGATACACTTGTGAGGCAAAACTGAAGGTGATTATACATGTGTAATTACATAGGCTGTACTTCTGTAATCCATCTGTAACACTGACTAAGTCATCAGTAGTCACACTGTTGTTGCATATGTTATTCATGTGTAGCTACATGGTTATTAGAGACAATAAAAAGTGGGACCTAAAACAATTTGGGCACAGACTAATGCATAAAGTGATTAAAAATAAAATACAATTGTAAATTTTCAAAGGTTACCGTGGTGACACTGTGATGAAGTTATATGATGAAAAAACTTTCTCTCTTGGGTAAAACACTGGTAGAGGGATGTTGTCAATTTTTTAAGATTAAGATTAAGTGACCCTTATTAGTCCCACAATGGGGAAATTTCAACTCCGCATTTAACCCATCCGTGAAGTGAAACACCACATACACACTAGTGAGCACACACACACTAGTGAGCAGTGAGCACACTTGCCCGGAGCGGTGGGCAGCCCAATCCGCAGCGCCCGGGGAGCAGTTGGGGGTTAGGTGTTTTGCTCAAGGTCACCTCAGTCATGTGCTGTCGGCTCTGGGGATCAAACCGGCGACCTTCCGGTCATGAGGCTGGATCCCTAACCTCCAGCCCACGACTGCCCCCACTTTTCATACTAAATTCGGTCTTTCGCTTGGTTTGTACGGCACCATATTAAGGCTTACATGTTTTTTTACAGTGAGGGTTTCCTTTAAGCACCCTGGACACCCTGGACAGTCAGTACAAATAGGTCAATAGGTCTGGTATAAAGGTGTAAACCTTTCAGTAAATCCTACTTTACTACCTGGATTGTAAATCCATTTTGTGATTGTGTATTGATTGCCTATTTTGTATTATAAGTATGTTTACCTTTCCAGGGACTAAAGGTGGTAATTATCTAGCACCCACTTGTGGCGCAAAGCATCTTTTCTTGTTTGAGATCAGTGCCGGCCTTGGGGCCACCAGGGGTCCCCCTAACAACTTCTAAATGATTACTTATGTAGTAATATGTTATCTTGAATGTGGTGGAGGATGTGCCTCTTGGTCATTTAATAACTAATAATTAATGATTAGATTTTGACATTACTGAAGTGTTAATTACGGAGTCTTTTTCCTGTTTTCTGGTATCTTTAAAAAGCTAGACGCATGGTTGGTTATTGTTTAGTTGAGTCCATTTTTCATGTTTGGTACTTAAGTACCTCATAATTGCTAAAATACTGATAGTGACAGCCTTCGGATACCAAAATTTCCAAAAGTTTTCTTTAAAGTGCTACCACATTGACGTCTACCATGGTCAGGATGTTGACTGAGGATTCCATCTGTTTGAGCTGAATGGTCTGAGCATCCAGTAGTCTTAACACACTCGTGGCCAGTGTGTTGATTTGGTAGGCGATGCTGGCAAGGGCCTGGGCAGTGAGGGCTTTGGACTCCTCCAAAGTTCCTCTAGAGTCTTCCACCTGCAGCATAACATACGGACAGGTTGTCATCACAGCAGAAATTTGGCTCTGATATTGTTACCAATCCCTTTTATATCAGTACAATCAGTACAAATGCTAAATAATGCAAATACGTAAGCAAATCATTGAAACATGCCCTCATTTAACATGTTCTGAAAGGAAGAATAACAAGGAAGCACAATACAGCCTAACATCACATGTTTAATCGATCACATGTTTAATCGAATAGAAAATGGGTCACCCCTTATGTTTATCGCTTGTAAGAGCACGAGGTCACGTGTCACAGCATAAAACTCATTGTATGTATGTGTTAGTTATGCTGATAGATGCATTTCTGTCAATCTGTGTCAAATTAGCATAAGCAGTTTGATTCTTCTATAGAATGTACTATATCGCTGTTGTCGGAAGAAAATCTTGTATCTCCAAACTGAGAACTTTACAGCAGAAGGAAAAACTTACTTTACTTTTAATGGAAGTCAATGGAACCAGACATTTTTCCAAGTCATTTTGGGTCATTTCTTTTGGCCCATTCCTCATGAAATTAACGAACAATGCATAGGACCATTAGTATTATCAAATTATGTCAAAAACTGAAAATCTCCTAAAATGGAGATACAAGGTTTTCTTCTGACAAAAGCGATATAATGCAACGGATTTAAAAGAAGAATCAAAACAGTCAAAGTGTTAGAGAAGTTAGAGTTAGTGTTTACAATGTTGTAGTATTGAAAAAGTAAGTTTCAAATATATTTTACAGCCCTTTCCTCAAATACTACATTCGTCCTGTCCACATGTAACACTTCTAATAAATTTACATGCAGTTTTTATGAGCACTTTATGACCAGACAGTGGAGCTCTTCATAGCAAAGCTGCTGCCAGTGCTCCCAAACCGTGACAGTGGTTTGAATGTTCCACTCTAAATGTAGAGACTACAGGGCCCTGCTGGTGACATCCCATATAAATAAAAATAATGTGTGGCCACACCTTATTAATGCATGGGAACAAGATCATAATGTGTGTACCAAGGTGTGAGAATGAGATAATTAAGTCATGGCCATGGGAGTGAGATCATGCCTTACTAAGTCGTGGCTACGCGTTTGGATCTCATTCCCATGTCTTACTATGTCCTAGCCACGACTAAATCATCTTGTTCCCATGCGTTACTAAGTTGTGGCCACACATTATTTTTATATATACAGGATGTCACCAGCGGGGCTCCGTATGAAACACCTGTTGAAATGGATGCGACGTCAGGATCAATATCAAGAACTTGGCCTTTTGTTTTGATTTCTTCTTTACATTTTGAGCCTGATGGTCAGTCGCACCTTAAACTCACCAGACTGTGCTGATTAATCTGATATAAATGCTTTAGAACTGGCTCTTAATTATAGACTAAAATGTTTTTTTTTTTTTACAATGGCTCAAATTTTATCTTTTAAATAAACATTTAAATCATCTTTTAAGTAATTTAAGTGAAAGGAAAAAAATTAACAGCAACTTTAACAGTAGTACTAGCTTTAGTTATGTAACTGACAATTATAATGATATAATCAATCAAAAAATGGTTATTCAGTGCTTTCCACAAGATCAGATGCCCACTCCTTGCCCCCCTTCTGGACCGGCTTGACCACCACTGAGCTTCTTGCTGTACAACGCTGTGCAGTCCTCACCCTCAGATGCTGCTGCTGCATAATCATAGACTAATCTAATGAACCGCTGCCCACCTGTTTTGTACTATAATACTATATAATAACAATGTGTGCTATCTGGTGTGGACCAGAAGAGGACGGGTTCCCCTTCTGTGTCTTGGTTCCTCTCAAGGTTTCTTCCTCTTTTAGGGAGTTTTTCCTTGCCACTGTTGCCGCTGGCGATGCTCATGGGGGCTCGGAGCCGGATTTTCGTTTCTTTTTCTTTCTGTAATGCTGATTGTTCTGTAAAGCTGCTTTGTGAGAACACCTTGCTTGCTTGCTTGCTTGCTGTATTGGCCCTCTTGATAAAGATGGGATTTAAAAAATATTTCTCTGAATTCTTTACCCGTACACCCCAATTGTGGCCCATACTTGCTTTTATTTTCTATCAGCTTTCAGCTATAGACAGAATCCGCATCACCTTCACTCTCAGAAAAAAAAACCCCAAAACTGTCACTAGAGTAGTGCCCCTCTTGTCACTGGGTTGGTACTCTCAAGGGTACGTATCAGTACCTTTAGTCAGGGAACATAACTGAACCATAATCCAATGAAATTGCATTTTCTAAGTTGTATTGACTCCAGGCTTTTTATTTTATTGTTCTGTTTTAAGGTTATGAAGAGGTACAAATATGTACTTTTCACCTGGAAAAAACTTACTTAAGGTGCACAATTGAACTTTAATCCTCTACTGAAATAAAAAAAATCAATTCACTTTTTTAAATGTTCCTTGATTTATTTTTCAGACCCATGTATCAAATTCAAAGGCATAAAAAAAGTGTGCAGGGGTCCTTTTGGAGTATATTTTCTTGAGGCAACATTGTGTGACAATGGGAAGAAATGATATAGGACTGTGTTTCCTGAAAACGTTAGATCTGGCTTGTGACTGGCCAAATCCATTCCACTGTAGCAAAAGGTTGCCTCTAGGCAACAAACATAGTTCTGCAAAATCTCAAAAGAGATTTAAATAGAGGTTTAAAAGTGCCCACTAAGAGATAGTATCACCAAGCACATCCTTTTATACACTTATTCGCACTCTTCCCATTATTGTTAGTGCCTTTAAATATGTATAATGTTATCGTAAAGTCAGGAAAAAGAGTTTGTTGCTCTGAGGCAACATTGTGCAATAGATGGTTAAATACACTGTTGTACCTTTTGGGGTACGTTTACTTTGCTTGTACCTTGATGAATGAAAAATGCACCTGCACCGAACCGTTATTTCTCACAGTCTATAACAGTTTATTAACTATATAATTTAATATTCACTTACTACTTAATTTAACTTACGGTTAAACTGGCAGTATAAAATAATTATAACCATTTGGAGTTTTAACATTATTCACATTGAAAAGAAAACCTGATCAAAAAAGATTTTCTCAACAGCACATCATTAACTTCATTAACCAAGATTTCCAAATGATATGCGATGTCTTATCCAGTGCGCTCCAGAATTATGGGCATGCTTTGAAAAGGCCCTGATTTTAAAGGGGACTTTCAGTGTGATAAAATTAGCCAAAGTGAACATAATTATATAAAAATAAAACTATATTAATTTAGAAAAAGATACAGTGAGGACTGTGCAAACACGAAACCTTGTGCATAACTCGGAAGCGAGATAGCAAGTTTGGAACTGCAGTAGCTCAGATATGCCATGTCCTGCACAAGCCTGCTGTGTTTGGGCTTGTATAGCTATCAGTACACATAGCTCAGAGGAAACGGGTGTGAGACCAGAAGATATGTCTGGAGGCAAACCTCTTAAAGTTTAACTTGTTAACTATACAATCGCACTTGGGAATTACTCAAAAACTATTGACAGCTAGAGCTACACACTTCTGAATCATAAATAAAGCATCACATATGAACCAGAAAGCAAAGATTTTGGTTACATCTATTAATGTAGGCACTTCTTTTGTATTAGACTCATCGTTAAGTTCAGCTCCATAGCTGGACACTGAGCTGTAATAACAGGAAAGACACACAAATGCCGAAAAAGGCCACCTTTTTAACAGAAAAACACATCTTACATTCAGGTAGGTGTTCTCGCAGTAGTCGGCCACCTTGTAGAGATTGCTGTGGTTGTCAAGAAGAGCCTTCCTGGCTGCTGGTGCTTCTTCAAAAATCTTCTGAATGTCCACTGTAGTACTGTCCTTCATTTTAGATTTGGCACTTGGAAGGAGACGTGTAACCTAAAAGCTCAGATAGTGGTTGTTAGAAGCAACGATGGAAGTAAATGACACAGGTAGGTTAGCCAACCTGAAAATAGTATGGCGGACAAGTGTGTACATGTTGAGAGGAGGCTGTAAGAAGGCACTTCATGCTTATGCAACTGCTATAGTTCTCTAGTAAGATGAAGAAACAGGCAGTAGACTGTGTGGAGGTGTGTAGTTACTAGCTACATTTCCTCAGTTCATTGCACAATTCTGATAGACAAGCTTCATTCTGGATGTTTACGATACTTTTAGTTGCATTCAAGAAAACAAGGAAATTATATATTGTATTGTATTTTTTCAGTTAGTTTTTTTTTTGGTTTGAGTTCATACACACTCAAAAAAAAAAACTTACGCCCAAAAGTAAAAACTCATGTATTTTAATTACATGTCAATTTTCCATTAAAATTTAAATACATAAATCCAACGTAAATAGCGTTTAAATTAGAAGTATTTGTAGGATTTACGCAATTCTTTTACGTAACATTGACGTATTTCTAAAGAGTTAATAGTACCTTCTGTATTCACGCCACAATTACTTAGACTGTGTAAATGTATTAAGTGACAAAACGTTAAATTCACAAACATTTATTGTAGCACAAACTGTATTAAACAGTATTTGGTAATGCGAAAGTAATAAACATAACTTTATGTATTTCAGCTGTGATCAAATTCCCTGGTTTAGAATTTCTATTCACTCGCAACTGAACTACTAATTAAAGCAAATGTTTGTGTGCACAACATTCCTATAGACCACTGTAGTCGTGTGTCATGCTGTTGTCCCTCGTATGCCCATATTAGGAACTCCGGGTCTAAGCCTCGTTTCGCTATGGCCAGAATGAATAGGGTTTTCGAAAAATTGCCTCTATCGCACCATGTGGTAAATAAAACTCTATTTATTCTGGCCATAGAGAAAAGCAGCTTAGACCCGGAGTTCCTAATATGGGCATAACAACAATGGTGCTGTGGTCTAGCAAGTTAGCTAGCTAATGCTATCAGTCACTTCATGCCATGCTAGTATTTCTAGGCCACCTACAGTCACAAAAACCATGAACTGTTGATTGGAATATTAATGGAATACATCTTTATATATTATGCTTCACAATAAATCAACCCTATTGTTTATTTGATCCACCTTTTGTGCCCGCTGACAAGACAGCAGACCTAGCAAGTATGCTAGCTAGCTAGTTCACTGGTGTTTTCTAGAGTATCTCTCAAAATAAGCAAAATGAAACATTAATATATGGTCAAAAATATTAAAAACTCTAAGTAAGTTAATGTATGGTAAAGGATGGCAGGAGATTGTAAGAATGAAAAGAGCCATCGAAGATGCCAGCTGAAGCAATTTCCTGCCTGATGATGTTGTTCCTGTTACTATTTCACATGCGCACTGCCTCCTAACAAGATTTAGTGGAAAGATCTAACAGTTCTTAAAGAATTCAATTAAATCAGTTTTGGATTTATCCAAATTGGGTTGCTTCTAATGGATATAAATAGGTGAAGTATATGTTTATGTTTTTTTAAATACGCTAAATGGCTAGTTGGACATCTGTAGTGCTTTGCTGTTGCCCACACGTCTCGTTTTCAAGCTTTAGCTTTTTACTTTACACCAAAGAGAAGAAACTTCATTTCCTGTGCTGATAGATGCTGCATGTGCTATGAAGTTGCATTTCCTTTTTCCTTCTTTCTTTGTTTCTTTCTTTCTTTAGGCCTCTCCTCGAGTTGTTTTTGGTAGGTAGTTACTCACAGAGGTGGACGAAGTGAACAAATCATGTACTTGAGTTAAAGTAGAGACACCCAAGGTAAAATATTCCTCCAGTAAAAGTAGAAGTTCCTCCCTTTAGACCTCCATTTGAGTAAAAGTACTAAAGCATTTGCCTTCAAATGTACTTAAGTATAAAGTAAAAGTACTAAAAGAGTAATTCTGGCTCTGATGTCCTGTTATCATTTTTATAACCAGACTGGCTTCATGAACTCATTTCAGGTGAAAGTCCTCCAGCGTCTCTCTTGGTAAACCAGTCTTTTAATAGAACGTCATTAATTAGTGACGCTGACGTCTATTAAAATGATCAGAAGCACAAAACACTGAAGGTAAACAGTTTCCATCAGGGAGAACCGAGTGGCTCTGAAATCACTTTTTACACACAAGCAAAGTTTCAGTTTCAGATGACTTTGTAAATTAGTTACAAGCTGAATAAAAACTGGCTTTAAACTCAGGATCACAGATGAGCTCCTTTACTGTGTTGATCTGTAGGCGTCTGTTCATAAACATAAACCAGCCCAAACTCATTTACTATAAAATGAAAGTGTTTGTATGAATTCAGAAAAAAAGAAACGCGTCAGTCTCGACTGCATATGTGGACATATTTCTATATTGTGGTGTTTTTACAGGTTAGGTTAGTTCATCATTGGTGCTCTGGCTTTGAGCTTCTTTTGTTTTGACATGTTACGTTTTTATACACACAGAAACCAAAAGGAACAACAGATTTCTCAAAATGTAGGAGGAAAAAGTCGGATATTAGACTCTGAAATGTAGTGGAGTGAAAGGAAAAAGTCGCCCAGAAATGGAGAAACTTAAGTACAGATACAGAAAAAAAAAACTACTTAAGTACAGAAACCAATTACATTTACTGAGTTACTGTCCACCACTGATTACTCAAGTCAGTATGTCAATGGAAGATTAAGACTAATGCATTTATAAGCTTCGAAGATGTGTAGTGCTGTATTGTGGCCAATGGGTGTCAGGCTTTAGCTAGCCAGATTTTCTTGGGCTTTCCTGTTTGTGTCCATTGCCTTTTCAGATTTACCACATTAATGAGCCAGTTGATTTTTCTTAAACTCAGACTAAATACACTGAATATAAGCCATAAATCAAGTGATCCCAATGAAGGTGAATGGAAGTGAATGAATGTTTATGTAGACACTAGCAGTTGAGCTCTCTGTGCATGATCTTAGCTTATTTGTTTTATTTTCCTACCAGTAATCTTTTCTTCTTTTCATACATTCAATGAACTGGTCATATGATACAATTACTAACTGACAACAAACTGTATCTTTATTTAACCGGTAATGTAAAGTTTTATTGCTCTAATCACTTTCCCAAGACCTTACCACATGCCCTTAATGCCTTACTAATCACCTCGCTGATTATGACTCACCTGTTGATAGTTCATGCACAACTGTTCATGGACTGGATTGGATGGCGCTATGAGAGTGATGATGGGCAAAGTCTGTTTATTGCAGGTATTTATTGGAAATGGACGTTTTTTGACCCTTAATAATCTTCTGTCGTGTACGACATCACGTTTTACATTTGTGTAGAAAAAATGTAGGAACAGACTGCTTACTACACTATATTGCCAAAAGTATTTGCTCATCTGCCGTCACACGCATACAAACTTGAGTGACATCCCATTCTTAATCCATAGGGTTTAATATGATGTCTGCCCACCCTTTGCAGCTATAACGGCTTCAACTCTTCTGGGAAGGCTTTCCACAAGGGTTAGGACTATGTTTATGGGAATTTCTGACCGTTCTTCCAGAAGCGCATTTATGAGGTCAGACACTGTTGTTGGATGAGAAGGTCTGGCTCACAGTCTCCGCTCTAATTCATCCCAAATGTGTTCCATCGGGTTGAGGTCAGGCCAGTCAAGTTGTTCCACCCCAAACTGGCTCATCCACGTCTTTATGAACCTGCTTTGTGCACTGGTGTGCAGTCATGTTGGAACAGGAAGGGGCCGTCCCCAAACTGTTCCCACAATGTTGGGAGCAAGAAATTGTCCAAAATCTCTTTTTCTGCTGAAGCTTTAAGAGTTCCTGTCACTGGAACTAAGGGGCCGAGCCCAACTCCTGAAAAACAACCCCACACCATGATCCCCCCTCCACCAAACTTTACACTCGGCACAATGCAGTCAGACAAGTACCATCTCCTGGCAACTGCCAAACCCAGATTCGTCCGTTGGATTTCCAGACGGAGAAGCGTGATTGGTCACTCCAGAGAACATGTCTCCACTGCTCTAGAGTCCAGTGGCGGCGCTTTACACCACTGCATTTGATGCTTTGCACTGCGCTTGGTGATGTAAGGCTTGGATGCAGCTGCTCGGCCATAGAAACCCGTTCCATGAAGCTCTCTACGCTGTTCTCGAGCTGATCTGAAGGCCACATGAAGTTTGGAGGTCTGTAGTGATTGACTCTGCAGAAAGTCGGTGACCTCTGCGCACTATGCCCCTCAGCATCCGCTGACCGCTCTGTCACTTCACCTGGCCTACCACTTCGTGGCTGAGTTGCTGTCGTTCCCAATCGCTTCCACTTTGTTATAATCCCACTGACAGTGGACTGTGGAATATTTAGCAGTGAGGAAATTTCACGACTGGACTTGCTGCACAGGTGCCGTCTGATCACGGTACCACGCTGGAATTCACTGAGCTCCTGAGAGCGACCCATTCTTTCACTAATGTCTGTAGAAGCAGTCTGCAGGCCTAGGGGCTCGGCTTTATACACCTGTGGCCATGGAAGTGACTGGAACACCTGAATTCAATGATTTGGATGGGTGAGCGAATACTTTTCGTGAGACTTGTGTAAAAACAGGTCCACTTGAAACAGACTGAAGTATTTGGCTGTTTAGCATTAGACTTGCTCACAGCCCATCCAGGCAGCACAAACATAGAACTTTTTTCCCTGATGATCCCATAATGATATTCAGCTCTGCTGTATTATTAGTTTGTCTGCTGCTGACAGAGACTGATGCATCTCATCTCTCATGTGCAGGTGTGTGGTTGGAGAAATTGTTTTGTCTGGTGTGTTCTGGGTGGTTGTGTGTGATGATTTCAGCTTGTGGGAGCTGTTCGGTGAAATAAATGAGGAAATGGAGAAGCCCACCCCTTAACAATATTGCCTTTGCTTGCAGGGGTGGGGGAGAAGTTCAAGGATGCAGCAAACACATTTGTCCTTATCATGTGCTGGTATGTTTGCACACACACACACACACACACACACACATACACACACATATATATGTATACATTGTGGGACTTATTGAGGTGACGACACAAGCTCATGAAAAGCTCAGGGCAGCACTGGGCAGATTTTATTATAACTCTTTTAAAAAAGAGAAAAAAATAATTCAGTCTCTTCATGATTATTACCTTATTGTCTGTTCATATTGCTCTTATGTTGACCACAGGAGGATGGGTTCCCCTTTTGAGTCCTCTTGGTTTCTCTCAAGGTTTTTTCCTCTTGCTCTCAGGGTGTTTTTCCATGCCAGACCTGGACCTAGATTTTTCTGTAAAGCTGCTTTGTGACAACCCCTGTTGTAAAAAGCACTATATAAGTAAACTTGGACTCATATATAAGGGAAAAAGTGTAAGAACAAGAACACAGGCAAAATGCATAAGGCTGGAACACTTGTGAAATTCTCAATAATCATTATTAAATGCAGTGAAACTAGTAGCATTTTAACTGTTTTTTAGTATACATGAGCACTGTGCATACCAACCCATCATCCAAAACTCCAGTCCTGGCCTGCGTCGCTCCACTTATGTGCAAGTCCTTAGTTTACACTGATCGTTGTCAAATTGTTGTTATACTAAATTCAGATGCACCACCAACCTGTACATAGTGCTAATACACAGCAGCAAAGGATAAACACTGTCACAGTATGACGTCAATGACAATCTCAGTATGCACTGGTATGAAAACACAGATAGCAAGTTGTGCTTCTTGCAGTCTTTGGGAATCACCTGAAAAATATATGCCAATACAGAACACTTTCTATATGTTTATGCTTTTATTGTGGAATAAAACTGAATACCTTTAGATCTGATTGCCCACTTTTCCAGCAGCCCTGGTTTCAGAAGTAGAAATCTCATTATAGACATTTACAAAAATCTTTACAGTGTCTAAAGCACCAAATCTGTCAACGGCATGTTCGCCTTTCTTTTCTAGTTGATACCGATATTAAAACCTTCCGATACCAATCTGATGTTTGTTCTTTTAAACATCTAAGCAGAAAAACGTTATATTTCTTTTTTAACTGCAGCGCTTCACTTACGATGAGCATTACATTAGGTATGTGCTACTTAATATTTGACAGCAGAAACTCCCAACAGTCCTGCATGTCCTGTCAAATGTGCTTCTCCATGCCCCTACAAACGCCTACCTGACACCAGGGCCGGCCTTTGAGTCCGAAGGCAAGGTCTTGTTTTGGTGACCCCCCTGCCCCAATTCAAAGCCATGAGCAGCAGCTTTTTACACTTTAATCACGTACTCCAATAGCAAAGCTGCTTATATTACAAATACACGTATGCTATAGGGTAACATGCGAATAATCTCCTCAGGGTAAGATGCCCACCTCTTATTTTCTCTCCTCATTAAATGATGGGGCCAAACTTAATCTCAGCACATTTACTGAACGGCTCTACTCCAACTACTGAAATTGAATCGGTATTGCTGGGATTTATTCTCTTATGTTTTTCAACACTTTCAGGCTTTCAGGTGGGGCAAGTAATTTCGCTATTAAATGTATTAATGGTTCTTACATTTATTCGCCTGTGGCTACTTGGTGACATCACACAGTCTTCCACCTGACCACAATTATCAGGTAAAATAGTGACTTTACTATTTAGCTAATTCAATCTCTGGAGCCAATATTATAGTCCAGATGTCTTATAATAAAAACTTCCTACGCTTTCTATGAAAGTTTAAGTTTAAGATCTGACAAGTTCCCATTGACATAATCAGCTTAACATGTTTAAATGTGGGTTGGGTAGGAGAGGGTACCTATTTGTCACCTGCTGAAATTATGCTCCCCCTTTATCTCTGTGGTGCAAGTTCTGGTTCAAATAAAATGTAATCTGGCGATTTATCTCGGTATGTAGCTTATAACAGCAAGTAATTGTTCAATGGAGGACTTTATCAGGGGGAGTTATGCGCATCATTTTGTAAGTCTGCATGTCTGGCTCTTCTCACAATGGATGACGTGCACTGTCTTGATCATCAGGATAAAGGTTCTGACATTGTATATGCTCAAATAACATTTATACAGACATTTTCTGCAATCTCAGGCTACAGGAACGCTGAAAATGTGCCCGTGCTCGCGCTCAGATTCACACACTAGTTCTGTATGTCAGTACATAGTAATTACAAGTTGAGATCCAGATACAACCGTTTGTATCACACACAGCAATGTTTGATAACACAGTCAACTGTTGACTGGATATAAAAACGGTAAAGAACTGGCAGCAGGGTTGCCAGAAATTTACTGTTAAATTACGGTATCTTATTGTTGTAATAATGTACTATTCAATACCATTTTTATAACTACAGGATATAATTGTAATTTAGAATGTTTACAGTATAATACTGATAGAGGTGCGCTAACGTCCCTGACAGGTATAGCTACAGATTTTTTTTCTGTACTAATGAAAAAGTGTTTTATCTTACCAGAAACGTAATGCATGAAAAAGTGAATTACTTCAGTGAACAGAAGAACAACGATTTTAATCATGCGACTTAAAAAAAGAGACAAAAGCCGAGTGTACCTTGCAAAACGTGTTGCTTTACTGTGAATATAGTATTGATTCCACTTGGCACATTTTTCACATCAGACATCAATAAAGGAAAACATTAAGGCATGAAAATTAACAGCAAATTAACTTAGACATTACCTATATATGTGACGATGGGGAGCGATGTTGAGGCGGACGCTGGTGCGGAGACAAGCGAGATTTATTATGGGCAAATCCAAAATTAGGGTCAAGACAGTCCAGGTTTAACGAGCCAACACAGGGAAAAGGAGGGACAGACATAACGAGATAAACACCGAATACAGAAATCCGAATACGTCAAACCAATCAAACATGAAACATATCAAACAGCACATACAAACAGAACAATCAAACAATACATCCAACAAACTGCACAAACAGACAAAGACCAGCCAACACAAGGGGCAAACACAGGGTTTAAATACAAACCAGGACAACAAAGGAGAGGTGGACAACAGGTGGAAACAATCAGGGGTGGAGCCATGAAACAAGGGGGCAGGACTGAAAACCAAAACAGAAGCACATGAACAGGACTGGGGATAAAGCAACACAAGCACATGGACAGGACTGGGAGGGGCCAATCGTGACAGTATAAAATCTATATTGTTCCAGCTTGTTCTCTTTGGATGTCGTATATGAACATGAAATTTGACAATAGTCCTGCAGCTGTAAAATTCTGTCTTGTCCTGCTTTGTCTTTCCTTCTGTCTGTGTCTGTGTTTATCTTCCAGTCTTTGTTCCATGGGCCTATGTTGTTTTGGTCTGTCTCCTCCCCAGTCATCTGTCCCACCTGTGTGTAGTCTGTAGCCCCGCCCTCTCGTTAGCTGGAGGCGTCTCTCATGTGTTCTTGGTTTAGTCTGTTCCTTGCTGGGCGTTGTTTGTAGTATGTTTGCAGTGTGTTTTGCTGAGTCCTAGTTTGAGTAGTTTTTTCTATGCATTTTGTTCTTTGTTCTTTGCCTCTGGCGGATGTTTTCGTTTCTTTAGTGCTTGCCTCATTTTGTTTTGCTTCTGTTTCTGGTTCTTTCTTTGCTGTCTTCTCCATGGACAACAGTAAACCTGCTAGCTCGCACAAAAAGTGTCACAACAGCTATGACTACTTTTACTTTTTAAGCACCTCCAGCTGGCTTTGTCAAGTCATCACAAAATCTGACCGCAAAATTCCCTCTTCTAGTTTTACTTATTATTATAAGTAAAGTAAATCCTATTACTAGTGCACTGCCATTGGAGTGCACCTCGTGAGAGTGGCTTCCTTCATTGGTTGAGAAATGGCCAGCTAAACACCTGGAACCAACTAAGGAGGCTGATTGGAAGAGATGCTTATCTTGCTGTTTCTCCTTCAATAGACAAGAGCCAACTGTAAGATCCAGTGCATTTGATTTCTACAACATATTTCAATACTACTAGACTGGACTAAACTATATAAACGCTCACAAGGGTCATCAGTCATGATTCCATGTGAAATGGGTGTGAATACTTAGTGTTTGACTGAATTTCAGTGTGCATGCGGCTTCTCCTTGGTACAGAAGATTTGAGCTGTATCTGGAAAACACAGAAGCAACCAAGCAGAGGTCCCTCACGATGTGTCCCTCACAACAGACCATCCAGCATTCAATACAGCTTGCGCACCTGAAACACAGCAACTGAAGAGTTAACCACTGGCAGGTGGGATAGGGCCATTTCGCTGAAATGCAAAATTGTTGACTTATGCAGATTCTTTACAAACATAGCAAGGAGTAGAAGCTGAGGGGTTGCCAGCAGGGTGAGCTCCTCTTCATGTCAGCTACCATGGCAAACAATAAGCAAGTACTCAGTAAAGGAACCCATTGTGCTGGGGGTCCCATAGCACAGGTGGGACCCATGTAGTCCAGTCTAGTTCGCCTGTGCCACAAGCCAGCTATGTATGACAGTGAAACCATGGTAAAGTACTTTGATAGCTGTCTTAAAAATGTTAGAATGGCCCAATGATGCTATTACTAGCTTCTGTTTGTTGATGAACAGCTTCCAATTGCTCACACTGAATAATGATATCAGGTTCATTAGAGCGACTAATATCACACGCCAATCTCTGGTTAAGAAGCTGGGCCAAGTCTTTCATCTCAATTCCAAATGAATGAAATTTGATCTTTTCTTACACAACCCACAGCGTTAAAGATATGCTATTATTTACCAAAGCCACAAGGCATGTACACTGATTCACTGAGCCGTACGACTCATAATCACGAAGGCTGTTGAGAGATTTGTTGATATAATTTGATCAGCGAATGAACATATCACTGTTATCGGAAGAAAACCTGCTATCTAGAAAAAGGGGACCTTTACAGGAGAAGGAAAAAACCTAGTTTGCTTTCAATATAAGCCAATGGAACCAGAATTTTTTCCAAGTCATTTTTCCAAGCTATTTCTTTTGGTCCGATCATAATAGAGAGCAACAGGCATGTTCAAATTTAGTCAAAAACTGAAAAACATCAAAAATGAAGATATATGATAGAAAACTGCATGTATTATAAAAGATTCTACCAATTATAGATCAATGTAAGTGTATAAATGTGTACAGTGAACTGCATAACAGCAGCCGATTGGATGTCAGCTCATAATAATGGTTTATAACATTAATACTATCCATCCATCCATCCATTTTCTAAGCCGCTTCTCCGTCAGGGTCGCGGGGGGGATGCTGGAGCCTATCCCAGCAGTCTTCAGGCGGAAGGCAGGATACACCCTGGACAGGTCGCCAGTCCATCGCAGGGCAGACAGACAGACAGACACAGACAGTCACTCACACACTCACACCTAGGGGCAATTTAGCATGTCCAATTGGCCTGACTGCATGTCTTTGGACTGTGGGAGGAAACCGGAGAACCCGGAGGAACATTAATACTAATAATTATGAAATAATAATAAAAGATAATAATCATTTCTAAGATTATTTGTTTTTTTTTTTCTACCTGTTTCTTCTTAAATTGTTTATTTTTGTAAATAAATAAATGAAATAAATCATTATGCTTAGTTTTAACATAGGTTCACTTTAAGGTTTGAGATGACTTCATTTTATGGAGATGCCCACAATTTGCATAATGGACCCAGGTCAGCCTGGCTGTTCTCCCACAGCCGTGAGGTGTCCAATTACACGCTTGTAGCTATTAGGTACTGGGTTTGTAACACAAGTGAGCTGGAAGCAAGCCTGGCCTAGCTTTTGCATCAAGCTGTTCTCCTGTTCCTGTGTTACTAAATATGACTCATGGCTTGACAGCATTTTTTTTACCAGTGTTCACAGCGTCCTTGTATTTGGGAAGAGTAAAGGATTCTAGTGGCATGAGTGCTTTATGAAAACTGAAACAGTGTTTGGAGCTCTGGTCATTTTTGACAATAAGAATCAAGGAAACAGGGGGTGGCATTATGTTTCTTGTTGCCTTGTAACAGCTAAACACAATATCCTGCAAACAGCACTACATTTCCCAAAGCAATGGGAAAATACACTTTCTAACAATGGGCATTATAGAGTGTGGACTGCCCCACAGGCCATTCTCAGCCTCCAACCTCCTCACCCCCCCCCCCCCACCCCCACCCCATTTCCTATTTGATTTCCTATTTGTTGGGAGTGCAAGCCAGAGCTGTCTTTTCGCTTATCTGTGGAGATTGGATGCTGAGGGCAATCAGAGCTCTGCCACACTTCACAGAATTCCATTAAAGCCTGTGAATTAAATTACCAAACCGAAGCAATTGCAAATAGGAAACTTTCTGTGTGTGTGGGTGTGCATGCATGTGGGTGTGTAAGAGTGGGAATTTTTGAGTTTGAGTGGTCCGTTTGCTCCATATTTTCAGATAACATTGAGTTTGGACCTAAATTCTAATCTTATAGATAATAATGATTGATTGATGCAGCTTAGGCCACCCAGAGGTGCTCAACACTGTTGTTCTTCCTTTCAGAACTAACATATTGTCGACTTTGGGTTCCTAAATCCTAATTCTTATTGTTGTATTAATTACATTTACATTAGTCTGTGTGCTGATTTTACTGCAGATGCCTTCTTACTGGCTTGATGTCAAACGCATACCATACAATTTGCTTGGCCAACCCTACAGTTACATACCCTTATTTTCCCCCCCCGTATGCCTCTATTCAGGCATATGAAAGGCTTTAGCCCCCTGTTGGGATGATATATGTAAGCAATTTTTTCAAAATGCAGGTGTAGCAGTGTGGCCAGTTGACTTGTTGCTAATCATCATCCAGGTAGGACTGAGGTATCAGTCATGGTAGCAGTTGGGAGAGCAGAGAATCCCAGAAGACCCTGCCCATGCAACTTCCTCCAGCTCATTCTGGGGGACCCCAAGCTGCACCCAGGCCAACCTGGATGGAGATATAATCCCCCCAGTCCTAGGACGACCCCAGGGTCTGGTCCCAGTAGGTCATGCCTGGTAACCCCCCCACCGGGAGGCCTCCAACGGGCATCCTGATCGAATGCCTGAACCACCTAAACTTGTTACTATTACTATTAATGAAATCACCAGTAAGCTAGATGGAATATATTGTCGCTGTCCAATGACAAACAAGTATCTCCAAAATATGAACTTTACAGGAGAAGGCAAAAACACTCTTTCCTTTCAATGTAAGTCAATGTAAAGAGATTTTGTTCCAAGTGATTTTAAAGCATTTCCATTGGTCCATTCATCATGAAATCTTTACACAATGCAAAGGATAGCTGGTTTGTTGAAATGATGTAGAAAACTAAAAATCAACAAAAACAGAGATACAAGGTTTTCACTGGACAGCAACAATATATAGTTGGCTTTGATGTGTCCAATTGGTGGGTGGCAACTTCAACAATACTGGCAAGCTGTAGGATAGAGGCTTTTGAGAATTTTGTCTGCCATCAGATGCAGATTTTTTGGTCGGTGTCTTCTGCAATTTTCAATTCTGAATCCATATTAGAGAGTATATTGTAGTGTGTAAACATTTGGAATCCTCACGTGTGATATGTGGCTCATATGATTGATCTTTCTTCACATTATTGGTGCTCTTTATATAAACTGGAAAGCTCCCAAATTTTACCTTTAAATCCAATGATTGCAAGGTGATATCAGCAAGTGATAAAGTACAAGGACTATGTTCTGCTGGTCTAGACATGCTTTGATTAGAAAATGCTTGTCTCTTAATATCTCTCACACGATTAACTGATTATTAGAAAGTATTTCTGCGCTGCTTATCAATAAATATATAGTAATAAACCATTGCTAAGTCCATTAGTAGAATCGTTAAAGGTGGAATGCCTTTGATGTCAACAGTTATCAGCTGTAATCAGCTGTAGATGATAGCTTTAGCAACAACACTGGCTTGAGCTTGATAACGGAAATGCGTTCAACACAAACTCATAAAGATTCTGCAAATATGAGACAGGGCGATAATCAGAGAACTGCTCTCTCTCAGCAAGTTCAGATTTTATGAGCTGTTCAGTGGCGAGATTGTTGAGATCTTGTCAGCATGTTTTTGTCATTTATGATGCCCTTATCTTTACTGACGCACCTACGCATAGCCTCTCGTGCAAATTCTGGAGGTTTGATTTTGGGCGATTTAGGCTGTGTTTACATACGTTGAGACATAAGAGGAGTTTTTCTTATGTTTACATAAGAGGAGAGTTATTTTATATGAGGAGGATCTTTCTTTATCATCTAAATACATAAAACTACACATTGTGTGTCCTTCTCAGGACATAATCACCAGCTTGTAGCTTGTTCCTCACAAATCTGAGCGCATAGCAAATGCAGCTAAAATGTGACATTTGAAATGGCTGTGCAACATAGAGCATCTGTGTCGACGTATCAAAGACTCATCTTTGTTGTCTTTTTACTGTCAGACAATGAACCAAGTTACAGGCTGAGTCGGTCAAAGGCCACTGACCAGGCCTTACTACAGATCAGACAATAATATTCGTACTGAGCAGTGCTGAAGTCACTGTCTGTGGTTCGTGGATAGGTAAGCATGTAAGTATCAGGCTGCAGTCTCCTGCTGAGCCAGTGATTCAGCTTTGCGGCTAAATTGAAACCATGTAATATACAGCTGGAATGTGACATTAGGGTGAGTCAGATAAGTCTTTTTTTAATTAACATTTTAACTGGTTTTCCTTTACGAGACTAAAGATACGGCAGTATGTTTGAAGAGACAGCAGTTCTGTTCCTGATTACAGCATAATTTGGCTTTTCCTCTCTCTCTCTCTCTCTCTCTCTCTCTCTCTCTCTCTCTCTCTCTCTCTTTCTCTCTGTCCCTGACTTTCTTGGCATAAACACTTGGTATTACTATGTACATACTTGAAATACCCATGGGAACCATACTGTGTATTCCCGAACTTTTTTCATGAGCTTACGAAACGGAAAGGCCAGAACTCACGCTGTGCAGAGGACCAGATTCGTAAAAAACACCCCTGCCTACATTGGTTCTCACTCAGTGACTAATTTTGGACATGGTTGTGACAGTTTGTAAGCCCAACTAAGTTTCCCCGTCAAAAACAGAAAAAAAAAACATCGTTTTCTCAAGAATTAGGGGTAAATTCTTGGCTATGGTTGACTGGTCAAGATCATGGCAATTCCCTTTACGCTACATTTCTCTTGCTTCACGATGGTGGTGTATGTGAGTCATCCACAACAATGGAGAGCTCGTGTTGGCTGGCCATCATAATGGTGTAATACGCTCTCTTTTCCCAAGTTCCCCCAGCAGCAGAAGGAAATTGCCTTAGATCCCATCATGTTCTTTGCTGGAGCTGTGTGCCTTGCTTCAAATTCGATTTCTGCGTTATCATGACCCAATGTGACCAAATATAATCAAGCCTGGATTTCTGCAATTCTGTTTCTTTTATTCTCTTCTCTTCGGCATTATTTCTTTCTGCTCTGCTGCCGACAGGCCCAGTCCGTTTTGTTGCGGAGAGACAGATTCCTACATGTGACAGCAGGATGAAGTTGTGCTTCTTATGAATCCTTATGAAAACTGACTTGACTCTTTGGTGGAGAGTACAAGGCAGTCTGTTTGTAGACGCCAATAAAGTAATTGAACTAAATGCTACTGTCAATAAAAATGATCCCTATTAAAACTCCTTTCATCCAACCCAGAATAAATAACTGTGTGAGATCTCTTTCAGCTGTTTTGAGTCAAACAAAACAAAGATACTCGGAATCTAATGGCAGGAACAGTACAAGGTTAACAGAGTGTATGGTTCATTTGGCTTTATCATGACAAAACAATGCATAATACAAAAACAAAGACTATTTCTGGAGGACAGACGAGAACCTTTTTCCGGCTAGTTGGGCGCAGAGTTAAGGAGGCCTCCCGGCGAAGACAGGGATTGTTCAAGTGTCAGAAGGAAGACCCTTGGACTGTTACAAAACATGCTGCGCTGGTTTGCTGGGATCTTGATAAATTGATTTAATAACTGTTCCTCAAGGTATTTCGTGGTTTGTATGTGTAAAATAAAGAATCTTTGAGTAGAAGCTGCATCGCAGAAATTACAGCAAGCCCTCCCTCCTTTCATCCTTACGACAGCTACTTTTCGTTTTTTACTCAACAATCATCTTCAATCTGCACCCCCCCCCCCCCCTCTCTCTCTCTCTCTCCACTCTAAGCTGTAAAAGAATGAGCTGCCTGACAGATCCCAGGCACAATGACTCAAGACCAAAAGCAATGATCTGTACAGCTCACTCTCTGCCTGCAATAACATTATCATCTGTGACAGCTGCTGCAGCCTTAGCAGTGGCTCCCAGGCTCAGAAGCTTTGCATCTTCCCTTCTTTGCTGCTTTTACTGCTTATCACACCATCGGAGAGGGCCAGACAGGTAGGTGCAGACAATGAACAATGAAAGAGAGGTAAAGGACGAACAAGAGTAAAGAGCTGGACAGTAAGAAGGTGTGTGTTGGGGAGGGGGGGTTTAGTAAAGGAGGGGGAACAAAGAAGGGAGTGAAAGAGGAGGGGGAAGAGAAACAGTGTTAGCTGAACATATTAGGGATGTGTGAGGGGAAGGCTGGTAGAGAGTGTGGGCTGGGTTATACGGCACTTAAAAGGCACCAGCTGTGAGCGTTTCAAGCCTGAATAACGGACAGGCAGGCAGAAGCAGAGGGGGCAAGAAAGGGAAAGGAGGAAAGGGAGAGAGGGCGAAAGAGGTAGAAAGAGAGAGAGGCACTGGACAGGAACATCCAGCAGTGCACCTACTGGTTCACTACACACTCTTGTGGAGGGCTACTCACAGCAACGAGGTTTATTTTTAGATTTGCCCCATCCTCTTGATCCCTCTTATTTGGTGGTTGGAAGTTGGAGCCGACAATGCATTGGGCTGTTTTGCTGCTGGCCCTGATAGGAGCCAGGGCTCTGAATCCCGAGTGGCAGCCCGGGGCTTACGAGTCTTCGGAGGCAGGGGCCAATCGGTTTGTGAGTGACTACAACACGACTGCAGAGCAAGTCTTCTACTTCAGCACAGAGGCCAGCTGGACATACAACACCAACCTGACGGACTACAACTCCCAGCAACAGGTATGAGTCCGTCTGGCATCCCGATATTACACTAATCATGTTTCTAACCCGCAGATGTTGAAGAGCTGTAAGCTTCCACATGTATGACCATAGGCTCTAGGCACAACTGCCTATTGTATGGTACAACTTTTTACAGCAATGCCACGGTGATTGTGTAGTTCCACTCGGTCTTTAAAAACCATCATGATGTAATGGCCACAAAATTACACACATTCATGTCTTCTCCGCAGACGAGTGTTATTTTTATCACTGACATGACACGGTGTCCTTTGATGCATGAAGTAAGGCAAAAAAGGATATGGACTCTCTGTCTGGCAAGGCGAAGCTTTGCTGCAAACATTGGCACTCTCATATTTCAGAATGCAAACATGCAACTCCTACAGTTCAGTAGATCCAGATGTCAGAGGGTGAGGTGATCATAGAAGACAGAGAGGAAAAGTAAAGAAAGCCTGTTCAGCGAGGATTGATGCTGAGGTGGGCGCTTATTCAATGGTTCACTGATTGAGAAAACAAGTCGAATATATATTCTCATCTCTTCCGTATACATGTATGATATTCACTGAATCTCTCTGATGTCCAGTGAGTCTTACAGTCAGATTCTGAATGTCTAAGAGAAAGAAGAGTCCAGCAACACCCTAGTGAGAAAGTCCACACTTAAAGACGCCATAATGTGACACAGCAAACAAAAGCGCGAACCAGTTGGAGTTGCGAATTAGTTGAACTGGTTTCTTGAAAAGAACAAATCAAAAGTTCAAGCTAAGGATGAACCAGACATCACATCCACACGCTCCAGGCGTCTCCTTGCAGCATCTTCCTCCTCCTCCAGACAGCTGTTCCAACAATGTTTGACGCCAACATAGCATAGTGTGTGGTTAGCAGTCCAGCAATTACCCACCCAACAGGTGTGACCTCTCTGTGACCTTAGGCCCATTCTCTTAGAGGTTGGCTTGACACGCCTGAGAAAGCTGTGTGGCTCTTCCCAACAGCTGAATCAAACAGAAAATGATAAAGGCACGCGGCGGGCCGAGCCTAGCCCAAGCCTCGCATGGTGTGATGTCTATTGTTCCAGACAGATCAAACAAGGTGATCAAAGCGCCTCCATCCCAGGGCGGCTCTCTCGGAGGGGCTAAGCAGAGGGCCGGAGCTGGCAGGGCTCACTCTGGTGAAAGGCAGCTCTGTCAAAGCAACAAAGCCCACCCCACATTCCACAGATAAACGGCTACTCACAACAAGCATAGCAGCGGTCAAAAGTTTGGACGCAGTTGATTCAACACATTTATCATAGTCGTAAAGGCATTTTGATCGAAAGGCTTGAAGATAATGCTCATGTGTGAATTTCTTTCTTTTGATATCTTAAATATTTCTTTCGAATCACTATTATTCCAGTCAGGCGTGGGCAGTTTACTGAATACTGTGCTCGAGTGAATTTTTTGAGTATCTGTACTTTACTTGAGTATCAATTTTTTGGAAAATGAATATTTATAACTCTTTTCATTTCTGTGAAGGTTCTTATTGTTTGTCGCTTAGTTCTGAAGTCAGTGGATGAAAACTGTGGTAGGCGAAACTGTGTTTGTCACAGGGGAAAATTCAGTCAGAGTAAACTACTCCTACGCTGCCACTCAAGTTCAAAGTCTATGCTGCAATTGTTTTGAACAGTTGAATGTGGCTTCTGTGATGAACTACAGCAGGTAAAGATGATAAAGGGTCCTCACTGGAGCACCCATGGTCTCATCTAAAGTCCATGGTGTTTTGTTTAGCGCACACTACATCAGTGCCTTCAAAAATTCACCCTCCAGACTGAGAAAGCCAATATAGGTAAACATTTGTTTAATTCCAGCAAACATTTTCCATGAAGTTGTTTGAGCTTGTAGTAGTTGTAGTTTTTATGCAGTGATTGGACAAATGGCTTTTTATGGACTTCTATGATTTTTTTTATAGGATCACATTGATGTAGTGCTCAGCACTGACTTATACTATCATATTGGCTGCAGTAGGCATGAGATGCGACTTGAAAATTGTGAGTAGTACGTTTGTGAATGCTTGACGAATCTGATGACAGAGGCAGGCCACAACTGTTGCCTTTGAATGTGTGAACACCTATAGGAACCAGTTAGCTTGGAAACCAGTTGGGACATAACACGGGGTCCTGTGTGAATCCACGGCCCCATCTCAGGGCGGCTCTCTCGGAGGAGCTAAGCAGAGGGCAGGAGCTGGCAGGGCTCACCCTGACGAAAGGCAGCTCTGTCAAAGCAACAATGCCCACCCCACATTCCACAGATAAACGGCTACTCACAACAAGCATAGCAGCGGTCAAACGTTTGGACGCAGTTGATTCAGCAAATGCTTATCATTGTCATAAAGGCGTTTTGATCGAAAGGCTTGAAGATAAAGTTTGTGTGCAGCAGCAGATTCCACATATTCTATGAGTTCTACAAGTCAGTTGCAAGTCAGTAGGTTGTTTCAGAGCCACTGGAGTGCATTGTGGCAACAATACAACAATGTGGTGACATTGAAAAAGAAAAGGTACTTTTGAATAATAATTTTAAAACCAACTCAAATAAAAAAATTCCCGATATTCACTTGTGTTGGAGTAATGTTGTTCCAAGAGTATCTATATTTTTTTGCCTGAAATCTGATTCCTATATATAGAAAATGATAAAAATAAGGAGAACCCTTCTGAACCTAACTGGTACTGTATTTGCATTTGGCACTCTGAGTTTATGGTGGCCATAAATGATAAAAGTAGTGTATGCAAATGCTTATTATTCCTCGTTATAGTGAATAGGGAGCACGAACGGTATAATGGACTCTTCTCTGATAGATCCAGCAGGTGCAGATCAGATGGGCCATATGGTAGAAGGCAAGGAAAGTACACCCAAATAAACAAAACTGGTACACACCCATGCCGTATACATTTCAAGGCCAACAAAATGATACACGCACACACACACATGCACACACATACACAGAAGGCAAAGTGGACAGAATTCCATCTGTGGAGTGTGTGCAGTGTGATTGGGGCCAACTAGCGCACCAGATCAAACAGCAAAGCCTGCTGGAATCAGTCAAGTGGCCTTTTAATTAACCTCTAAAAATAAAGCTCACACAGAGTGAGAGGCCTCCAATAAATGGCTGACGATGTGGATCCTGCATCGGAAGGCGCAATGGAAAAACATTCACAAGCTGAAAAATTATGTCCAGGCCCATCAGACATTTGTGAAATGGTAATGGGAGCATATTTCAATAACACAGAGATCTCTAGGGCCAGCTTGCATCATGGGAATATAGCCGGAAAATTTAATTTGCATAATTTTCTCCTTTAGCCAAGACATGTTTAGCTGTAAAGCTCTCATTTAAAAGACAGAATGGGGAAAAAAGCAAACGTGCATAAGGAAGCATAACTTATATCTACTGGGCTGTCAGTGCAACAGGTGTCCCGCTTCACTACTTTTCACATTTTTAAGAGTGATTAACTTCTTGTTTTAACAATGAACCATGTCTTGAACCAGCTTCCTAGACCTTTGGCCTGCAGCATAAACGCTCTTCTTGTTCACATAATAGGGAGGCTGGAAAACAAGAATGTGCTTGTCCTTATCTCAACCATGCTTGGGAAACGTGGGGTGAAAAATGGGCATTCCTGTTAGGGAGCAGGCACTAGCTTTGGGCGTTAGTGCAAAAACATGAAGATGAGAACAAAGCGGACAGTGAAGTAGCAACAGGTCAGGGTTAATGTTTATGTACTGTCACTCGCCTTCCTCCTGTTAATCAGTGGGGGAAAAAGCCAAACTGGTGGAAAACACATGGCCAGATCCTTTTGGGTCAGTGAAGACGACTTGTGAGTGCAGCTGAACGTTGCAGCTGCTACTGGCAATGCATTTGCAGTTGTAGGTGGCCATAGAGAGCACGGCATGACATGTGCGAGTCATTCCTTACAGAAAAATCCATGTGTGTGTGCTGATATGTTCTCATCTGATAGTTTACATACTGCATACACAGTCTACTCTGGAGCATAGACTTTACGTTCTTGTGTATTCGGTGAAGAGAAGAGGAAAAGGCCTTGTTATGTTTCCACCACAGGCTCTTAACACAGCTCACTTGACAGTGTTTTGATTAGAGTTAAGAGACCAAATTTCCATTATCTAGGTTCTCCGTTGTTGAAGTTCTTTGTGTAAATTTATGCTTTTTTTTCTAGCAATTGAAAGATAAAGGTCCTCCTGTTCAAGTGTTTCAATGGAAGAATGCAAATATTATGGGCAGTCAGCTACGAGAAGTTCATATGAGGCTATCCTTGCAGCAACCAGCACAGAGAAGATGATGTTATACGGTTTTCAGCAAAAGTTCATAGCAGAATTAGAGAACTCCAGACACAGAGAGCTGGAATTCTGCATAGTTTAGTGCTTTTCCTGCTCACACCTGATCGAAATCAGCATTTAATTACCAGGTGTATTTGATATGCTAGAACAAAGATCTCAGCAAACAGTGCTGGACTTCAGCCCTCTGTTTACAACAGGCATGTCAAATTGGGTTCCTTCCAGGCCACAGCTGTTAACCTCATCTAACACTCCGAGTTAAATTCATGAAGGCATTAGCAATTACACTTGCATAAGATGTGTTTAATGAGGCAGAATGCTGACGTCTGCCTTACTGTGGTCTGTAAGGATTGCTGTACACGTGGTGTACAGATTAATATGTAAACCCTACACTGTAAAACAAAAAAAATCCAGCAGCAGAAGGTCCAAACAAAATGCATTAACAATAAAATGACTTTTTCTCAATGATTTTTAGAAATACTGCCCTTTACTGAAACTCAACAGCTGCACCTGTTTATCTAGTTATTCTGACATACAGTATTTTGCTATAACAGCACAGTAAAATCATTAGAATAAAAGCAAATAAAGGTCATAATTAGTTTTTTGGTGAATTTACATTAGATTTCTGTAAATAGCAGCAGTGAAACAGTAGGTTTATTTACTTGTATTAAAGAAAACAGGCATTTTTTTCAGTACTTTGACAGTTTTAACACTGTATTTTCTGTAAAAATGAAAACTCGACCATCTGATGCAGCACTTTTGAGCCTTGGTGTGGGTTTTTCGCTCTTGGCTGAAGTCAATGGACCTGCATTTTTCTGAAAGCTGTTTTGTGACAGCGCAGTACAAATCATGGAAATTGTTTTACTGCCATTCTCAAAAAATGTCCTCTTCTTCCGCAGCACATGACGCAACTAACTAGGTCCATTGTTTGCACAGGTTCTGGCATCTTTGGAGGAGCAAGCATTTAGTGAGGCCTGGGGACAGAAGGCTAAGACGACCTTCAGTGATGCACTCATGGACACCTTCACCAATCAGGAACTGAAGACACTCATCAAAAAGATCAATGTGCTGGGACCTGCCAACCTCGTTCAAACGGAAAGAGAAAGGGTTGGTCTGCATGCTTTCATCCAAGCTGATCTGAGCAACATCACAAATTACAAAATGCATTTTGACATTTGACGTGACGTATGTGTTTAATAACCTGTATCATCCACCACACTGGACGCTAGAGTGCTATAGTTATTCAAGATCATTGTTCTTGTTCATGGACCAGAGATGCATCGCCAACTATTGACCACTTTTGGTGCTGTGCAGCTAAAACACCCCCCCCAAAGTGGCATACTGTTGTTTTTAAACCTATGAAAATTCAACTACACAAATGAAACCCTGTGTTTTTACTTTTTTTAAGTATTGAAATGATCTCGACTCATCTAATCTTCGGTAGCTTGACAATGTGCATAAAGAACTTACCATGCCAATCTCACTGGTTTCCAGCACAGCTCCTCCAGAATATCAGGTCATATGGTATATCATGGTATATCAGTCATATGTGTGGAAGTAATGCGCCTGTCATTGACACAAACATAGCAAAGTTAAAGCACAGCTGGTTATATCCGCTGTCTACAGGGTGTGTCAAAAGTCACAGGACAGGTTTTATTTTATTATCAACTTTCTTCTCTGGGGTCACCTCAAACAAATTGTGCATGCTGAGAAAATCCACAACAAACACGACCTTCAGCACCGCATGAAGCACCGCTTGTGACAGCATAAAGAATAAAATAAAATAAAACGGTGTCCTGAGACTTTTGACTCAGACCTGTGTTTCAGACATGTGACTTGTTGCCTAGTTCAACTCCTCACAATCACCTCAGATGAAAAGGCGCATTCTCAGTGGATGTTACCCCTTTCATCCCCATTGTATTGTCACAGCCAGCATCACTACACACTGGTGGTGTTTGTTCTATAGCATATCGCTGTTGTCGGAAGAAAACCTCGTATCTCCAAAATTGGAACAGGAGAAAGAAAAAATAAACTGTAGTTTTAGTGCAAGTCAGTGGAACCAGACGTCTTTCCAATCATTTTGGGCCGTTTCTTTTGCTCCGTTCATCATGAAATTTACGCAGCAATGTAAAGGGCAACAGGTCCTTTGAAATTATGTCAAAAAACTGAAAAATGACAAAAATGGAGATACGAGGTTTTCCTCCAACAGCAGCGATATGTAAAGCCAAGCAGGGATAAACAGCCATCCCATAGAGCAAGAATCGACTTAATCGACTTCCTTCCAGGCCACAGAGACTAACATTTCCCCTTGTCAAACACTCTTAATTCAATTCAAAGCCTTGCTAATTAGCTGATGAGTTAAATCAAGTGTCTTTTTTCTTGTTGGGATGTTCGATGATGATTACTAATAGCTGATTAAATCAGGGCTTCCCAATCTATTCTGGTCTGAACAGCCCACAGCGGCGCTCCGGAACAGGGGCGTGGAGGATAATGTCACAACACAATGTTTTTTTGTTTTGTCTTGACGTGATGACTGATAGACTTTTGTATGGTTTGTATTTTAGTACAATACCATTTTGAGTCAGATGGACAACATCTACTCCACTGCAAAACTGTGTCCTAAAGAAGGAGAGTGCTGGTCTTTGGAACCTGGTGAGTAATTTCAACTGCATTTTTCAGTCACAACAGTTTATTGACTCAACAAGCCACAGCTAATTGTGGCCTCTTTGACCTTTTTACTCTGTACATTTTTGTATTTCTGAGATGTAAACAAGGAGTAAAATAAACACACAAGGAGGAGTCGGGATGACATTGGCCGAGCAGGAAAAGAAAGAGCAGGAAAAGGAGCATTAGCTTGAACAGGCCTCTCCGAAAATCGTACTTAATGCCTTAACTGGAAGTACACAATCAAAACAAGATAACCTCTTCTTTGATAACAGAGTCTCAGATCTAGACATAACACAGGCATCCGTCCAACCTTGACCCTTCTTGTGAAGAGGCGTTCGTCCAGAATGTATATACTGGCCTCCATTTACTCAACAAGTGGCCATGCATATCAGGATATGACCGAACAGCAAAATCTGATTTGCCTGTTTGTTTAGTATCTCTTTCCCCTTATAGTTTCTTTGAACTGAGTAACGGCAATTTCTACTAGCTTCTTTCTTCTTTTTCTTCTGTGATGGTTTTAATATTGCTGTGCCCTCATTTGCACTTGAAAGGGACAAGCAGAGATCAACCGTTGCTGCTCAGATCTCAGAGACCTTGTCTTACACGCATACCCAGTATTTAAGCTAACACAAATACAGCATTTAAGCTAACACTATCTCTGTACTTCCAGAGTTGAAAGAGATATTGGCTAACTCCCGGAGCTACAAGAAGCTACTGTATGTCTGGGAGGGCTGGCACAACGTCTCTGGAAAGCCACTCAAGAGCATTTACCCTGAATTTGTGCAGCTCAGCAACAAGGCCTCCACTATGGATGGTGAGTATATCATTCTAGAAGGAGAGTCTTATTCAGAGAGTGAGAGAGACTGTATGCATATGTAAGATTGAAAACACAGAATTACCACAGGAATCAGAAGAAGAGGCAGAATCTAACAGAATTTAACATATTTGCATACTGTTGAAGCTGTATGTAAGGAGTAGAGGTCGTAAAGGTGGATGACTTCAAATATCTTGGGTCAACCATCCAGAACAATGACAGTGCGAAAAAAAGGTGAAGAAGAGGGTGCAGGCAGGATGGAGTGGGTGGAGACAGATGTCAGGGCTGATGTGTGACAGAAGGATAGCAGCAAGAGTGAAAGGGAAGGTTTACAAGACAGCAGTGTGTCCTGCTATGATGGATGGTTTGGAGACTGTGGCTCTGTCTAAAAGACAGGAGGCTGAGCTGGAGGTGGCGGAGATGAAGATGCTGAGATTTTCATTGGGAGTGACAAGATTAGAAATGAGCAGATCAGAGGGACAGTGAAGGTGGATCAGTTTGGAGATAAAGCCAGAGAGGCCAGGTTGAGATGGTTTGGACATGTGTTGAGGAGGAATAGTGGATATATTGGTCAAAGAATGTTGGAGATGGAGCTGCCAGGTAGAAGGAGAAGAGGTAGACCTCAGAGAAGGTTTATGGATGTAGTGAAGGTGGACATGGAGATGGTTGGTGTGAAAGTAGAGGAGGCAGTGGATAGGGCAAGATGGAGGCAGATGATCCACTGTGGCGACCCCTAAAGGGAGCAGCCGAAAGAAGAACAAGCTGTCTCATATGAATATGAGGTAATTAAGGCTGTACTGCACTGGTCATTCAGGGAGACGTACTGCATTCTGTATGTAACTGACTGTAATGTTTTCAGTGTTTTTTATGTTTATGTTGACCCTAAGAACAGTAGCCATTGCCTTAGACACAGCTAATGGACAACCAACTAAAACAGTATTCAATTAAACCACCGCTGTCATTTCTAGGTTTTGAAGACACTGGTGCTTACTGGCGTTCCTGGTATGAATCTCCCACATTTGAGCAGGACTTGGAGAGACTGTACAAACAACTGCAGCCACTTTACCTGAACCTGCACGCCTTTGTCCGGCGCAAACTCTACGACTTTTACGGTCCCAAGTATATCAACCTTAACGGACCAATACCTGCCCATCTTCTTGGTCAGTTACTACTGTGGACATTGTGCAATATGTGTAGTGCTAACACATGCCAGTTTTGTTAATACAGAAAGATTCTAATGGAGGTGTTGGATCTGTGCAGGAAACATGTGGTCACAAACCTGGAATAACATCTACGACATGATGATTCCGTTCCCTGATAAGCCAAATGTGGATGTGACTAGCAACATGGTTGCACAAGTAAGCAAAACTTACGGTGACCATTGTTCTACATATGAAAACATGCCTCCTTCTAAGGCCCTTCAGTTGCATTAGGCCTGATTAGACTAAAATGTGAACTTTTCTAATGTGGTTTGTTTCTAGTTTTTATATTGTGTATCTTGTCTTGTGATACAGCCATTGTAAAACCAGAACTGGACAATAAAGGTATCTAGCTGTCCAAATGCTATGCTAGAAATCCTGGAAGTGACTTTCCAGGAACACTGAAAACATGTTTATTGCATTTTCACAGGGCTACAATGCCACCACCATGTTCCGTGTGGCTGAGGAGTTCTTCACTTCTCTGGGACTGAAGGAGATGCCCCAGAAGTTCTGGGACAAGTCCATGCTGGAGAAGCCTGATGACCGAGACGTGGTGTGCCATGCCTCTGCCTGGGACTTCTATAACCGCGAGGACTTCAGGTGAGGAATCTGTGGTCAACTTCACACTTTATTATTGTGATTTCACTCTTACAAGATGGAGCATTTACAGATTTATTTGGAAAGTACTGTAATTGAAGTAAATGACAGCAAGGGCTGGGTTTCTCTAAATCATCTTAGATTGAATCTGAAACACCTTAGATAAGAATTAAAGATGATTCTTAAATGGTAGAGTGAACATGATTCTACTGATTAAGATGATGTTAATGTTAAGATGGATTTGGGAAACTTGGCCTGGATCTATGATTGTAGTCCAATATGGATCTGCAGTTTGATTGAAGTAATTCCTTACCCTTCTGTAATTGACTAAACCTGGAGCTCCCCCAGTCATAATTGTCCTGTTTCAATACTGCTAACAGACTTGTTGTGTAACACTGAGGTGTCTACCTGAGTTGTGACCTCTCAATCTAGGCAATTTGTGGGAATTTGGAGACGTTATGCAGGTGTTTTATCCTTTACTAATCAGCCAAAGTGTTTACAGCTTGACCTCTCCATGCTCCACCCACAAAGTTTGGACAGTCTTTACAGAATACTGACAAAAACATAGTTCAACCTTTAAAAAATAGGAGTTATATTTGTTTACAGTTGTTAAGACCTGTATAACACTGAGTTTGCAAGAAACACTGAAGCCTCATATGTACTTTAGTAGTATAAGTATTATGATTTGCAAATAGAAAAGTACAAATCTCTCCATATATGATCTGAGCAAATTGCCTGAGTAAATGTAACGTGTTACTATCCTCCTCAGCCTTTCACAGAGATACAAAAAAATTGACATCAAAATTGCACTGACAAAATGTTTCTCTCTAGTTTGAAAGGGATTATTGTCAGTGTTCTGTCCAAATTTACATTTTCTACAAAATTATGCAATTATGAGCAGAGCATAGATAGAGTATGTCAAGTACGTTACATCATTTCCCCAGGTAAAACTAATCCAGCTCGAGTAGGGCTTGAATATAAATGAATATATCCTTTAGTTTTTGCACAACACATAGTCCCTGATCAAGGATGAAAATGAAAAAGTCAAAAGGATTTGCAAGGGGGCCAGAAAATTTTCTTGAAGTAATTTTAGCAATTTCAGTATTTCGCTGCGGTCAGGAAAAAAAAACGAATTTTTCCATTTTTGGCGCTTGGAAAATTTGAAAATGCCTGTTGTCCTTTACCTTGTGTGTAAATTTAATGATGAATGGACCAAAAGAACTGGCTAAAAATGACTTGGAAAAAAGTCTGGTTCCATTGACTTACACTGAAAGTATAGGAGGTTTTATCCTTCTCCTGCAGTTATCATTTTGGACATATGAGGTTTTGTTCTGACAACAGCGATTTGCTTTATTCCTTAAAACTTGAAGCTGTATAATGTAAGCCTAGTGTCATACAAAGTCTTTGCCTCTGACAGGATCAAGCAGTGCACCATAGTGACTATGGAACAGCTCTTCACTGTACATCATGAGATGGGCCATGTGGAGTATTATCTGCAGTACAAAGACCAGCCAGTTAGTTTCAGGCGTGGAGCTAACCCGGGCTTCCATGAAGCCATTGGAGACGTGCTGTCTCTTTCTGTCTCGACGCCCAAACACCTGAACACTATTGGCCTTCTGGAGACGCTGACTGATGATAATGGTAACTAGAAAGGAGTAATCGATAAGAAATCAATGATGTGGTTGATTAAAAAGATTTGATTAACAAATGCTTTTGTGTGTTTTAGAGACCGACATCAATTACTTATTAAAGATGGCTTTGGAGAAGATAGCGTTCCTTCCTTTTGGATACCTCATTGATCAGTGGCGCTGGGGTGTGTTCAGTGGATATACACCGCCTGAACGCTACAATGCAGAGTGGTGGTACCTCAGGTGAGTTATTCTAGGCTGTACCTCAATTCTGATATGATATGATGATAATATCATAGAAGAATCTATTGAGACCAAGCCTTTTTGATGTTGCTAGCTACATACTGTCTTTCACCGTCACTTGACTTAGTGATTATATATAGCTTAATATACAGCCTCTTTTTTCTATAATATTGAAATATATGGCAAATGCAATGAGTTATATGTTGTCAGGAAATCCCTTAGAATAACCTCAGCCATAATTCAGTAGTTAGTATTGGAGGCTGCAATGTTAAGACGGCTGAAGCCACAAACTTTCTGCTTAGCCTACCAATCACATTTGATCCTATTTAGCAGGAGTAGCTATGAAAAAAAACCCAACACATTGATGAGTCAGTGTGGGGAAGTCATTTCATCTGAAATGCATCTTATTCCTGTACTTTACAGGACAAAATACCAAGGCATCTGTCCACCAGTAAGACGGACAGAGGAGTTCTTTGACCCTGGGGCAAAATATCATATCCCAGGAAATACTCCCTACATCAGGTGAGATTATAATCTAATGCCGCTACTATGAGAGTTTCACTCATCTTCAATATCCTTAAAGTCTCACAGAATGACAATGATGAATCTTTCATGACAATTACAAGATAATCATGTTGGACCAGTTTTGGCATCACTCCACTGGCTGCTTGCTCAATTTATGAATGACTATAACAAGTTTTTGCTTCTGCTTAACTGGGATAGCTCGATACAGATTATCTACATATGTTGACATCATCAACAAACTAACTTGTTGAATCTCAGTTCATTCTCAGAAGCGTTAGAGTTAAGACCAAGTTTAGGTTTAGGAACAGGGTGAGGGTAAGGCTTAGGTTTTGAGTTGAGGTTAAGGGATAGAGGACTCACTGGCAGGCCCAATGTTTTATTACACACTCAGATAACCTAAAAATAGCTCAGCCAGGTTGCACTTAAGTGCCTGTAGTTACTGAATAATAAGCCTTAATGTGTAATAAGCCTGAGATTCAGTCGAATGTTGAAGTTAAATGCACAGCAAGGCATCAGCAAAGTATCTAGAGTATATAAATATGATAGATAAATCATAGATGTCTGGATAAATTACGTTTCAAAGCCTTAAGATCATCCAATGCAAGTTCACGATATTCCACGTATGGGACTTTTTATGCACCAGAACTAACATCAAATATTCATGCAGTATTTCATTAGGTATTATTTTTGCGTACTGTCAGTGGAACGTTCTTTAAACTTACTTTTTACATTATTTTATTTGTTGTATTTCTTCTGTTTTTTTTTCATTTTATGAATGTTGTTATCGTGTAGGTATTTTGTGAGCTTCATCCTTCAGTTCCAGTTTCATCAGAAACTTTGCCAGGTGGCTGGGCACACTGGACCCCTGCACAAGTGTGACATCTACAGATCAACCCAGGCTGGAGCTGTTTTGGAGTACGTACTAAACCAGAAGATTACCTTCAGCTGTTCAAATGCATTACTGTTATTTTTCGCTCCAGCAAACAAGTCAACATGCATGGCCCTAAAGTTTGGAGACACCAACCTTAAAGAAATGTTTCTACATAAATAAGCACGTTTGCTTTGCTGGCTTGCAGCAACTTAAGCATAATAAACGCTAAGCAGATATATTTTGAGGAAAACAGTAGCACACATAAATATTTGCTCCAATATTTGAGCGCTGTCTAGGGAATAATGCCAATCCCCACATATTTTATCCTCTTATTGTGATGCCATTGGTCATCAACACTCAGTACTTTCAGGTGTTAAAGCTACTTTTGGTCCAAAACATTTTCAGAATGAGCTTTTAAAAATCGCATCAGATCAGTATTTAGGCAAAACCTACCCTTCTTGGGTTGGAAAGGTAACCGTGAAAATCAAACGTTGCTATGAAACGTTCAAAAAAATAAAAAATAAATTGTCCCCAAACTTGCAGTACATGCAGTGTAGCTCTACAGCTCTAATACGTAACACTTACTTAACAGGCAAGTGTTGAGAAATATTTTAATATCAAGCAAGGAGGAGAACTCATAGCTCATATATGCCCTGGTGAGCAGATGCATAGAGAAGCGGTGAAGTGACTAGGCCTACATCTTGTGTAGTTTGGCCGATATTCGAGTGCGTTTTCAGTGTATGTTTAATCCCTTTGGCCAATGACGAGTTTCTTTTGTCAGTCGTTAGGTACTCCGGTTCACGTTTATTCTCCTGCAGACTGTTCTTATAAATAATTATATGACGGTTTATAGGTTCAAAGGGGAAAAATATCATAAAGACATAAATTAGGCCAGTAAATCAGAAAAGTCTTAGTGCTATTAATATTTGTATGTAACTGATATGCCTACATTGTCTTGTGAATGAAGCGGTTTTGTGATAGCCATCATTGTACCAAAGTTATTCTTATGAATTTTGTTATTTATTTATTTATTTATTTATGCTTTAGAGTTAGCGTCCTTCCACCCACCCATGTCGGCACCAAAGTACATTTCAAACGTAGGAATCTCTGAATCTCATCCAGTCCGGTAACAAACTGGCTGAAGCTTTCAATTTAAGTAAAGAAAAAGTGGTACTGGGTCATCTTGGTTTAGAATGCATTCTGATGCTTAATGGCTTCTTGAAGGCGAATGTTTTCTTTGCTTGTGTTTGATAGGAAAGTCTTGCGTGCCGGCTCATCTAGGCCCTGGACGGAAGTGCTCCAAGATGCTTTGGGCACAAACAAAATGGATGCCAGTGCCCTGATGGAATACTTTCAGCCGGTCACCACATGGCTACAGGAACAGAACAGGCTGACAGATGAAACGCTGGGCTGGCCTGACTTTGACTGGATGCCACCTGTTCCAGAGGGGTACCCAGAAGATGTTGGTAAGGAGCAGAAATAATATGAAATACACCATAAGAATAAAAGTCAGAGTCTTTGTTTGTCAAGTACAGATGTTTTTCTTTGGTGTCAACTGAAATCATAAATTTACAACAGATAATATCACTAGTAGAAGTTTCTCTAATAGAAATAAATACATTTCTAGTATGAACTGTTGTGTTACAAATTGGATGTGCATGAAACTGTGTAACTACGAGTTGTATATGCAAATACTGAAGGTAAATGGTGTTACACAGTTATACTTCTGAATACTAAGTTGACTACATTGCCATGTTTCTTACTCCCAGTTGACAAAATAACAGATGAGACGCAGGCAAAACAGTTTTTGGCTGAGTACAACTCCACAGCGGAGACTGTCTGGAACGCTTACACCGAGGCTTCATGGGCCTACAACACCAACATCAATGAGCAGAACAAGCAAATTATGGTGACGTTCATTTATTTCATTTCTAATGAAAGTTAAGTGACCCTTATTAGTCCCACAACGGAGAAAATAGTTGCTACAGTCTGAAGTAACAGCTGTTAAATATCTTATTTAACATGAGCTCATAGAGTACATCTAATATGTATTCTCATGGGCCCCTGGCTCAGAGCAGCCTTAAGCAGCTGCCTTCAATACAGCTTCCAATCTTTTAGGGAGTCTTGCTTTCAGTGTTTCACAGAAATGTGCAGGAATATTTTTTCACACCTCCAAGGTTTTGTCATAGAAATTGGTTGCATTTTCTGTTTTTCACGATCCAAGTAATCCCAAACACATTGAAGGTGTGGATGTCTGGGCCAGTCCATTGTTCCAAGAAACAGTAGCTTCTTTATTTGATTCGCAAGCTTTCTTCTTTTTTTGTCTGTTTTCTTGTATCTTATTTCTAATCTTCACCAAGAAGAATGAATAGCTTGGACTTGATAGCTGTTTCAAATGGAAATTAAATAAATTAAAGGTGGCCTCTGACTTTTGCACACTGTATGTAAGTTATATGTCTGATATGTATTTTATCTCTAGCTGGAGAAAAACCTGGAGATGGCCAATCATACAAAGACCTATGGACTGGAGTCCCGCAAATATGACACTACTGACTTCCAGGACCCTTCAGTAAAAAGGATTCTTAAGAAACTTAGTGATCTGGAAAGGGCTGTGCTGCCTGATGCTGAACTCAAGGAGGTAGGAGAAAAAACAAGACACAAAATGCTAATTACTAATGTAACGGTGGTTATGTGGGTAGTGCATCACTGTCAGGGGAGATTCTTACCAAGTAGAAGCAAACAGGGGTGGGAAGCCTTGCTTGCAGCAGAGATGTAGCACCTCAGCACCCTGAAAGGATATAAGGGCTGTCTCCTAGGGTCTGACTGGTCAGTGTACACCACCAGGGTGGTGGAATGGTTAACAAACCCTGGACTGAGAAATTTTGGCAGGAAAGCTGGGTTCAGCTTCAACGTCACATACATTGACTGGACCCCACTGAAGGCACAGAGGGCTGACCGATAATTGTTGTAACTTACATGCGTGCCTTGCTGTGGACACAGAAATCAAAAGCATAGTTTTTAATGACAGCTACTTGAAAGCATTTTGCTTTGAATGGAGTGCTACATATATATTCCAGCACCATGGGGAGCTCCCAGGGTGGTGGCTGGGACAAGAGGGGTTTGGTACTTCGAGCATTTGTACTTTGTGCTTGTATAAAGTGCAAGTATAAGGAGGTCTCACATTTAGGACTGAAATCTTGACCCCAGGAGAGCACACAGACAGCTGGAGAAACTCTGGTCATGAATGTCACATCTGGCTCCCCCCTAGCTGGGAGAGAAGGTCCTCCTGTATTGGGAGTTTCCATGGAAATAAAGGACAAAAGCAGAGGTGTTAGGAAAGGTCTCCTTGGACAGTGTTCTCCCTCAGAAACCAGAGAATGAAGCGATAATCCAGCTCGGCAAACCCAAGTTTAGAGCATGCCCGGTGCAATGATGAACAAACTCTCGTATAGAGACAGAGTTTATTCAGCACAAAGCACACAGAAGAAGGGGAAGTCCCCTCTTTTATACCCACACAGACAGAGAGCCCTTCCCACGTGCTCGCAGGCAGCCAAGGAAGGGCTCGACCACATTCTAACATATGTCGTAACCTGCATATCCATACATGGAGTTGTTTTTCTCCATCTCTGGATGTGCTCAGTTCAACATCAAAATCCAGTAAGTCAAAAGTGCAAATGGGCTGCAGAATGAAAGAGGAACAATAGTTATTAACAGCCTGTAATTATGCACAAAGGGCAGACACCCTTGCACCCTCAGCAGAGTCTGATTTTATTAATACATGTTAGTCACTGGGGAAGAGACAGGCCAAAGGACAGTTAACCCGTTCAAGAGGAAAGCATGGTTGTCTTGGCCACCATGGGGCTTCCAAGAGGACCTGATGTTCTTTATGAACTCCGTTAAAGGTAAGCTGGAATTAGCGGCAGCAGGGGAAACGGTTCCCTTGGTGAATCTTGGGCCAGGGAGTGAGTCTAGGGTGAGTTTCACCACTCTCAGCTCAACGTGGTAGATGGGTGACATCTGCTGATCACTTATCGTAAATCCACCTGTGATGCCGTATTGGGAGTTCAATGCCATGTCAATAAGGACAAAAAGGAACTGGGAAGGAAACACTGGAAAGGCACTGTAAGAGGTGAAACTGCAGCCTCTATCCTGTTGACATGACATTTGGGACAAACTGGTCGGTGACAGTTTTTCTCCAGTAGGCCACGTGTTGGACCAACAGTGGCTTTTAACAACTTTTAAGATTTTGTCTGTTGCTTTGTGAATGCTAGAAGGAGCAAAAGGAGAAACAATCCTGGCAATCCCGGTAATTGTGCCCCAGAAGAGTTGTGTCCAAGTCCGTGTGTCTATATTCCACACTGGGGCAATGTCGTTCAGGGCACAGCCTGGCGACACCTCTTTAGAAGCAACAAAAATATCCACCGTCGCTCCATCTGGGGGCTGCTTAGCTGCTTTTTTTTGCAGAGCATACCAGTGTTTGACCTACCAGTAGGCTTTGCTAGCCTGGTGGCTGGTCTCAAGCACTGAGATCACTCCAGATGAGGGGAGAATTATAAACCTCAGTGGTCTAAGCCCATGCTGAAATGATGAGGAGTCATTGACAGTCTCTTCTAGAGGACAAAGTGTTGAGGCTTCTTGAGCTTGATATTTACAGAGGCGCTGTGCTGGCTGTACCCCAACACTGAATGCAGTCAAGACGAGGGGAGATCTGCAATCATCTGTTGTTTTGGACAATAGGCAGAAGACACCTGTTCATAGTCAAATCAAAGTTTATTTGTATAGCACTTTCTACAAAAGTTGTTCTTCTCTGATTCATAGAGACAGGAGTTAGGGCTTCTGGAGCCTGCCACTTACTGAGACCCTCTGTTAGCCCAGAGGTTAAGCTCTATCTCAAACACTGATTACATTCAAGGTGAAAGGAGAGCCATGGTCTTCAGAGGTTGAACATGGAATCGAAGGCAACCACTTGTGGAGGACATACCAATATACTCACCTATTGCTCCACTAGTCTGGAGGTTAAGCTCTATCACCAACTCTGAGCTTGCTCAAGTTGAAGGGAGAGTTGGAATCCTCAGTGGTCTGGGTCTACACCAAAATGCTCAGGCGTGGTTGGACAAAGAGTCCAAGACAATAGACCATAGTGAGCAAAACATTTTTGAAGCTCTGGCAATAAGAATTGTGCTGCCCTGCTGCACAGCTGGTCTGATGACAAGAAGAGAAGAGGAAGCTTGGAGTGAATCACAGGATGATACAGCTCTTTGGAAATCACATGCAGGGGTCACATAGCGACTGGGTATACAAACCTCTCGGTCCAAGCTGTGTACACCGGGAAACTACCTGGTAAGAAACACCCCTGGAGGTCAGGAGTTATGAAACATAACTGGTATTTTCTCTGATATATGACAGTATGTCTAAAATGTAAAATACTATCCTAAACACTATGATATGCTACATCTTTTTGAGTTTTTTAGTCAAATAGATATAAGATTGTTAGAGATTGTTGTAGGAATTGCGTAATCTCACGCAGTTGCATTTGTCCCACCCAAAAATGACATCACAGGTCATAGCGTGTTTTGCCAGCAAATCAGACAATCTTACCATTTCAGGCTGTCTTCTGCGTTGGGTGGTGCTGCGCCTTCTTTTAGCCTTTGTTAAGGCTCGTGTTGAGGTGCCTGTTTATGTTTGAAAATCCCCCAATGGCCAGCTTCACTGGACTCATCGTTCACCTCTTTGGACGCTACGAAAAAGATAAAGAAAACCACCACAGGACACAACATTACCGATGGTTTTACAAGAGCAGCCTTAAGCCCTATTACTGGATTAGTTTTTATGTTTAGGCGGAGTTGCCTCAGGACATCTGTAATGTTTAAAACATTTAATTAGCCATTATTTTGTTTACCCTCACCATTTACCTTTCTGTCTCAAGCGGACGCAGTGCGTCAGTTGCATCACCACTGGCTTGGGAATTCATAGCCAACAGTCCTCTTAGCTGCACGTGTCCCCTACAAACTCACGCCTACGCCCTTGGCTATGAGTGGCAGACTGCCTGTGTGTCTTTCCCTATATTAATGTTGCATGTTGTCAGTATATTGCAAAAAATAGAACATACTGTATTAAATTTTTGTACAGCCTGTGCCAACCCTGCCTTCTCTCTTTCCACAGTACAATAACTTGTTAGCCTCTATGGAGACTACATACAGCGTAGCTAAAGTCTGTAGAGATGAAAATACCTGTCTACCACTTGATCCAGGTAAGTTCACGCCAGTAGGACATAACATTTACTGGCATAAGCTTACAATCGTATATTAAAACACTCAATTAATTAACAATGGTTCTTCCTGGAAATGTGATGCATCAGTGTAAAGAACCATTGTACATTTTAAAGAACCTCCCCTGTAACGTAAAGATTCTTTAACAATTAAAAGATTTTACTGTGATCATACATCCAAGCCAAGAATGCATAAAAACCCTTTCATTGTAGAACGTAGCCAAGTCAAAAACTATTCTTTTCCAGTTTACTTGTCAAACTCCGATACTGAAACATGACAGCTTTGCAGCTAAATGATGGTTAAAAAGATTTTTCATGCAGACTTTACTGATTAACTTTGTAGGGGAAGCCAATTTGGAGCAGCCAGTGTTTATTTTGCATGAATCAAGCTGTGCTGTAGTGTATTAGTCTCACAGCTTGGTCTGTGTTTTTTTTTTCCTCAGACCTGAATAAGATCATGGCTGAGTCCAGAGACTATGATGAGTTACTGTTTGCCTGGCAAGGCTGGCGCAATGCTTCAGGAAGAGAACTGCGCCAGAGCTATGAGAGATATGTAGAGCTCGCCAACTTGGCTGCCCGCAGTAACGGTAAGAGCCACAGAATGAAAGCTGCCTCTGTGGGAATGCGACCTACTACTGTAAAGCTCAATAGAAACATGAGAACTGGGATAGTTTTGTGGACAACATTGGGAAAATTGGTATTTACTGCTTATGAGTCCATTCATCAAGCTAGATGGTAGACTGTGTGTGTGTGTGTGTGTGTGAAAAATCCAGATCAGCTCTGGATGTTCATCATATATTTCATACACACTTGCTTCTACTGCTGATTTTGAGTACACAACATATTGTTATCCATTTTAATTACATACATTTTACAATACATTTTTATTTATCTATGTGAAGTAAATTATTACAGCCCTGTACAATCAATAAATATTGATGAATGGATTCTTGACCTCAGAATCACATCAATACTGAAAATCATGTGAAAACTGAAAATAAACATGCAAAGGCAAAGATGCGTGGACCTTCAACCACTACATCCTTATGTGATTATTGCCCTGTTTCCAAAAAAGTTGGCATGCTGTGCAAAATGTAAAGAAAAACAAAATGCAAATCATTTCAAATTGTAAACGTTGAATGTAAGAAATTTTATTTTGTTTTGAAAAATATTTGTCCATTTTTAATTTGATCCCAACAACATGCTTAAAAAAGTTGGAACAGGCAACAAAAGGCTGGTAAAGTTGTGTGATGCTTAAAAAAAAATCACCTGGTGGTTGATTGGCAACAGGTCAGTAACATTAACGGGTATAAAAGGAGCATTTCAGAGAGTCTTTCAGAAGTAGCAATGAGGAGGAGTTCACCACTCAGTCTGCACAAGCAAATAGTGAAACAATTCAAGAATTCAAGAATAACGTTTCTCAAAGAGAAATAGTAAAGAACTTCATCATCTGCATAATAATAAAGGACTTAGAGAAACCAGAGAAATCTCTGTCTGAAAGGGACACAGCCAAAAAACAGCACTGGCTGGCCATAATCTTTGGGCCCTCAGTTGGGACATCATTAAAAACAGACACAGTGCTGTAGAGGAAGCCACTGCATGGGCTCAGGAACACATTCGAAGACTCTCAGGCTTATTATCAGCACACAGTTAAAAAGCCAACATCTCTGATGGTCTGTGGGTGCCTTAGTGCACATGGCATGGGTGACTTGCACATCTGTGATGGCACCATTAATTCTGCATGATATATGCAGGTTTTGGCAACATATGCTGCCATCCAGATGACGTCTTTTTCAGGGAGGGCCTTGATTATTTTTGCAAGACGATGTCAATCCACACTCTTCATGTATTACAACAGCATTTCTCCGTATTAAGAGTCTGGGTGCTAAACTGACCTGCCAGCAGTTCAGACCTGATCTGGCTGATCTGTTGTTGCTCTTAAATGTTTTCACTTCACAATAAAAGCACTTAAAGTTGTCCATGTCATAATATGTAATACTCCATAGACAGTGTTCAGAAATTGTATTTTGCATTCATATGCTCTTTTTTGACCCACCTATCAACAGGTCACATTGACAACGGGGCATTCTGGCGCTCCTTATACGAAACACCAACCTTTGAAAAGGACCTGGAGGCGTTATGGAAAAATCTAGAGCCCCTCTACCTCAATCTGCACACTTATGTCCGCCGCGCTCTCTTTAAAAAGTATGGAGCAAAACGCATCAACCTCAAAGGGCCAATTCCAGCACATTTATTAGGTAAGAATCAGCATTTTCAATTATTTACCAGTGATTACCACATAATGATGATGTTTTTATTTATTACAATTAATATTTAAATTCCACCTTCTGAAAATGATCTTCAGACTTTTCTAAGTGCACTATCACGGAGGATTTTAGAACTCCTTTCTTCTGCTTTGGTCTTCAGGGGACCCCTTTAGACACAGACAGACTTCACAATTTTGTTCTTTATATAATTATTTTTTTAAGTGCATCTTATAAAACTCGCTGGATTACGTTAAGAGATGAATCAATCATTGCATGATCAGATATATCACTACAAACTGAAAGGTCCATTTGGAAAATAAGTTTAGATTTAAGTGGGCTTATTTTCCCTTGTATCAGAAAAATCAATATAAAATGCATCTAAAATACTTAGAATTTAGCCTGTAGAAGTAGAATATAGTTTCATAGTTTGAAAGTGTAGTTTACAGTCCAAATCTGAGTCTGAATACATTTTTTCATGCTTCTTAAGAATGCACATTAATATTCTGCTGCTGTTTGTGGCAACTCCAGAGGAATCTGCAGGATTTAATATGCTTTCAAAAAAACGTCAAGCGTGACTGTGTGTGTGCGCGTCTTCAAGCATGTGTGTATATTTACAGCCTTGGCCTGTATCAGTCTGTCGAAGTCTTTTTGGGTGTATTGACACACACGCACACACACACACACACACACACACACACACACACACACACACACACACACACACACACACACACATTAATTCCACATGACTAAAGACAGAGTTGTTTAGAATTCCAAGCCCAGCGGTTTCCATCATTGCCAATACACCAACGGCTACTTACACACAGAGGTGGGTAGAGTAGTCTAAATCAATACTCAAGTAAAAGTAGTGAAATTTGGGCAAAATAATGACACAAGTACCTTCAAATAAAACAATCTGAGTAGAACTACAAAGGTTTCAGGTAAAATACTTAAGTATTAAGTCATTTATAGAACTATCAGCACAGAAACCGAACTTTGTAGGCTCTATTTTTCTCTTTTTGGATTGTTTTAGTCTACAATAAATTGCTAAAGCTCTAAAGTTGAAACTTGTCTGAGAACAAAGCGGTGACACATGTCAACAACAAAACAGAATGAAAAACACATGAAGCCAAGTGTCAACTACACGTGCATACATATACATACATACATACATATATATAATGGAACTGAATACAAAAATATATTCCTTTACTCACTAATATACTTAAGTATAAGTAAAAGTATTGCAATTTTATTGTAATACTTTTAAGTATATGTACTTGAGTAAATGTAACTACTTACTACCCACCTTCAACCTCCTCTCCAACTTCTTTTTTTTCCCTCACTCACATCAGGAAACATGTGGTCCCAGACTTGGTCCAGCATCATGGACCTGGTCATGCCCTACCCTGACGCCACTCAGATTGATGTCACCCAAGCCATGATAGCCAATGTAAGTACAGACTCTTTGTCTCAAGCATCAGAGTGCCGCTCATCATGGAAAAGTTGAATGTTGCTCGCTCTTCCAAGAAAAAAAAAAAACTGTATAAACATTGCTACATTTCCAAAACATGTCACAACCCTCAACACAATTGCATTGGACTGTCCATTCAGCCTACAACAGTTTAGTTGTCCATTCACATCAAACAGCACGCAGTCTATAACTTAATCGAGTTATTGGAGAGGAAGATGTGGGAAGGGACAATCGAACGTTGTGCTATTCCTGCCTGTTGAACGGGAAATGTGTCATTACAGCCGTTCAAAATGTTCTAGACATCTCAAAGCTAACCAAAGTTCCGTTTTCTGACTTTGCTGAGGATTTCAGGCCAGATGAAATAGTTCAATACATCGCATGCTGCTTTTTAATTCTAGGATTGTTAGGATTAATAAAGGGTGGCAATTGCCATGTAAATATGAAATCAGACTGTTTTTGGTACATACAGAAGTCTGGAGGCCATGAGCTGTTGCTTTTTCTGGATCTTAAGATAACAAGTGACTTGTTATCTCAAGATAGCAATTCTGTTATCTTGAGATAACAAGATAAGTAACTCGTTATCTCAAGATAAGAAGTTTGCTATCTTGAGATCACAAGTAACTTGTTATCCTAAGACAGCAGCTTTTGCTCTCTTCACATAAGCAACATTTTATTCCGAGATAATTTAGTTATCTTGAAATAACATACGTAACTTGTTATATTTGATTCATTTTATTGCAGAAGGAAAAATAAAATAAAAGTCTGAAACATGGCCCTTTATTCGCTCATATCATACCTGCAACTGATCCTGACGATCTGTAAAACTCTGTCATCAATCCTCTCTCTGCTTGGTTCCTATTAGGGCTGGAATGCCCGGCGAATGTTCAATGAGTCTGAAAGATTCTTCACGTCTTTGGGCCTGATGGCCATGCCTGATGAGTTCTGGCAGAAGTCCATGCTGGAGAAGCCCACAGACCGGGAGGTGGTATGTCATGCCTCGGCCTGGGACTTCTACAACCGCAAAGACTTCAGGTATGTATCAGGGTCTTAAAAAAAAAAAAACGTTACGTTTAAGATAACGTTCATGTGTTCATCAGAAGAAATAGAGCAACTTGTACTACATGCATGAAAACTTGTTTCGGATTGAACAGAATGAAAAGACAATCGAGGCTCCTTGAGATACCATGAAATAAAAATGCACAAGGCACTGTCTAGTTACAGTTCTGGACTTCTAGGACACTTGCAGTCAGTTGTCCATCGTAAGGAAAACTAGCAGGCAATAAATTAAATACTAGGCAAATTTCTGTAGAACGGCATCGATCTGAAGCTGGTAATTGTGCGTAAAAAAATTAATATTAGAATTGATTATTGAAAATAAGTGCAATCAATTATAAGCTCTCTCTCTCTCTCTCTCTCTCTCTCTATATATATATATATATATATATATATATATATATATGTATATATATATATAATGCCGACTCATAACAAAATAACCAAACTGAAACATGGTGAACCCTGTAGTCCTCATGTTGTTTTGAGGTTGAACGTATACACCCCTGATTTCCGCTCCTCCTTCCTCCTTGTGAGAGGAATGTTAATGCATGTTCTCTGTCCATCTAGGATCAAGCAGTGCACAGTGGTAAACATGGATGACCTCATCACAGTGCACCATGAGATGGGCCATGTGCAGTACTTCCTGCAGTACAAGGAGCAGCCCATTTCCTTCCGCGATGGCGCCAACCCAGGATTCCACGAGGCTATTGGAGACGTCCTAGCCCTGTCAGTGTCCACTCCTAAACACCTCCACAGCATTGGCTTGCTGGACAAGGTGGAGGACAACCAAGGTGAGCTTCCAACAGACTGTCGGCCAAAGAACCTCAGCGAACGTGCGAGAATATGCTTACCCTAGATGGAGTCAATCAGCCAAGACAGATTTAGTTTCTGAAGTTTGCTTCTTCGGTTTTAAGCTGACGCTACAAGTAATGGAAGATCATACTCCAACAATTAGCACTGTGCAAAACATCATGCCAAAGCTGATGACTGATTCTGGCGTTGATCTGTCCGCAGAGAGCACCATTAACTTCCTAATGAGCATTGCCTTGGACAAAATCGCCTTCCTGCCATTCGGCTACCTGATGGACCAGTGGCGGTGGAAGGTGTTTGATGGCAGGATACCAAGCAGCGAGTACAATAAAGAGTGGTGGAACCTCAGGTGAAAATCACTGATCACAGAAGAAACTATGAACACAACTGCACAAGAGTTGTCAAAAGTTAGGGATGCCTAACTTACATCGCTGCTGTGAGATTTTTTGACCTTTTGCAGTTGTTGGTATAGTTTGAAGATGCCTGTTGGTCTTTACACTGTGTGTAAATTTCATGAAGAATGGAGCAAAAGAAACGGCCCAAAATTACTTGGAAAAAAAGGCTGGTTCCATTGACTTACATTAAAAGTAAAGTAGGTTTTTTCCCTCGCCTGTAAAGCTTTTTGGAGATACAAGGTTTTCTTCCAAAACCATGATATACACTATATATATATATATATATATATATATATATAAAGCTGTTTTATTGAAAACCATATATATATATATGGTTTTCAATAAAACAGCTTTATACATCACATGTAAATATTTCACCCCCTTGTTGTCAGTACTCATCAGCACTTAAATTTTCAGATATTTAAACCACCTTTGATCCAAAAAAAGTAATTTTTTTTCAACATTAGTTAAAATCTGCTCTTTTTGCCAAGGAGGAAACTTTGATGAAGCTGGGTGTGATAATATACCCAAAGTATTTAATAACTGTTTGTCAACAAACATTTTTCACTTAAATGAAACTTAACAGTGAGTGAAATTCAAAAAGTGCATGTGGAACAATGATGTGTTTAGATTAGTTGCTGCAGTGCCACTGGCCTACTACAATATTATTACTGTATCAATTTCTTTTAGGCTGAAGTATCAGGGTCTGTGCCCTCCTGTCACACGCACAGAAGAAGACTTTGACCCGGGCGCAAAGTTTCATATCCCAGCCAATGTACCCTATATCAGGTACAGCACTATAAAGAATTCATCATAGAAATGATGTGAATCGTAGCGTGTCGTGCTCTGCCTGTTTTGCCGTTTTGTCAACAGTGCAATGACGATACTGTTCAAACTACTACAACGGTTAAAGCAAGAGAGATTCTGAGTCAACTGTGTGGTTTGTTTTCTCACATAGGTACTTTGTCAGCTTTGTGATCCAGTTCCAGTTCCATAAGGCTCTGTGTGAAGCTGCTGGTCACACTGGCCCTTTGCACAACTGTGACATCTATGAGTCCAAAAAGGCAGGAAAACTGCTTGGGTCAGTAAGCCGCAGAGCCGCTCGTACATATTGACATTTAAATTGAATTATTTTTAATAATTAACCGCTTAAACTCAAAGGGCTTGTATGGGGGTCCACATTTCGGTTTTACACTCTCATAACTACTTATAACGGTATCATGGTACAACCCCAATTCCGAAGACGTTAGGACACGTGTGAAATGTAAATATATGTGAATGAAAATAGAAATTTGCGAATCTGACAGTCAGACAGACCGTCGTATTTTATTCACTGTAGAACATAGAACACATATCAGATGTTGTGACACAAAAATATTAACTCATTTAGAACTTGATGGCAGCAATGCATCTCAAAAAAGTTGGGACAGGGCCGTGTCTGCCACTGTGTAGTATCCCCTCTTCTCTTTATAAACAGTTTATAAACATCTGGGAAGAGAGGAGACCAATTACTGGAGTTTTAGGTGAGGAATGTTGTCCCATTCTTGTCTAATTAATGATTCTAACTGCTCTACAGTTCTGGGTCTTCTTTGCCAGATTTTTCGTTTCATGTTTTCTATTGGTAAAAGGTCTGGACCTCAGGCAGGCCAGTTCAGCACCTGGACTCTTTTTCCGAGAAGCCATGCTGTTGTGATGGATGCAGTATGTGGTTTAGCATTGTTATGCTGAAATATGCAAGGCCTTCCCTGAAAGAGGTGTGGTCTGGATGGGAGCGCATGTTGTTCTAAAACCTCTATATGCTGTTCAGCACTGATAGTGCCTTTCCAGATGTGTAAGCTGCCCACGCCACAGGCACTAATGTAACCCCATACACCATCAGAGACGCAGGCTTTTGAACTGTGCGCTGATAACAAGCGGGATGGTCCCTCTCCTCTCGAGTCAACAGGACGACGTGTGTTTTCCAAAAAGAATTTCAAAGTTTGATTCTCTGACCACAGAGCAGTTTTCCATTTTGCCTCAGTCCATTTTCAACGAGTTTTGGCCCAGAGAAGACGGCTGTGTTTCTGGATTGTGTTGACGTCTTCTTCTTTGCATTAAACAGCTTTAGGGTGCATTTGTGGACTGCACGGCGAACTGTGGTCAAACACAATCATTTCTGGAAGTGTTCCAGAGCCCATGCAGTGATGTCCAGTACAGAATCATGCTTGTTTTTAATGCAGTGCTGCCTGAGGGTCCAAAGATCATGAGCATCCAATACTGAACACCTGCCTTGTCTTTTGAGCACAGGGATTTCTCCAGATTCTCTCAATCTTTTGATGAGATTATGAACTGTAGATGGTGGGATATTAAAAGTCTTCACAAATTTATGTTGAACATTTTTTCACAATTTTTTAGAATTTTTATTTTTTTGCAGATTGGTGAACATCTGCTTAACTTTGCTTCTGAGAGACTCTGCCTCTCTAAAAGCTCTTTTTATATCCAGTCATGTAAGCTGTTTTTTTTTGTTTTATAAGCACCACTTACTTTTCTAGCCTTTTGTTGCCCCTGTCCCAACTGTTTTGAGATGCGTTGCTGGCAAAAAGTTCTAAATGAGTTAAAAATATTCCTGAAATGGTAAAATGTCTCACTTTCAACATCTGATATGTGTTCTATGTTCTGTTGTGAACAAAATATGGATCTATGAGTTTTGCAAATGACTGCATTCTGTTTTTATTTACATTTATTTACATTTTACACAGCAGCCCAACTTTTTGAACTCGGGGTTGTAACTGAATCACCTATAACAGTTACTGAATGATATGTCTTAATGGATTACACCAGTGACATTCAGCTGCATCTGCACCATACAGTCGATTACCACACAACATCATTCCAGTGTGTTTAAAAAAACTGAATAGAAAATAAACTAATAATAAAATCCAGTGGGCAGCTGCTTTAGCAATTGCTCATTAACTTCTAAATCAACAGGTTTTGTTTTCTAAGCACTGACAAGTGCTTCAAACTTAAAAATTTGTTGAAAGTCATCTCTGCATAACAAGGTAGTCACCATTTATTTTGTATATATGTCCAAACGAATGAATGAGATTATAATTATGAATGAGATTATAATTATCAAGCTGAATTGAATCTTTTCTCTTACATATATAATCATATGTGTATTAAACATCATTGTGAACCCCTCTATGTCCTCTCTCTCCAGTGATGTGATGAAGCTTGGCTATAGTAAGCCCTGGCCTGAGGCGATGGCTATGATCACTGGCCAGCCTGAAATGTCTGTGCAGCCTCTCATGGAGTACTTCCAGCCCCTCATCACCTGGTTAGAGCAGGAAAACAAAAATAATGGCGATATCCTCGGATGGCCTGAATACAGCTGGATGCCGTCCACAACTGAGAGTGAGTGTCATAATATATAACTTGATATAACTTGATTCACATACGATTATATAGAGATCACAACGATGACAATAATCAAAGTAGAACTCTGAAGAATTCTGGCTAAGTTTCCTTACCCTTGCTTTTTTGTATTGTAGGTACTGCAGCGGTGGTGGAGGACAGCTCAGTAGACTTTTTGGGCTTGAATATAGACCAAGCTGCAGCTACAGCTGGCCAGTGGGTCCTCCTGGTACTCGGTATCGTTCTCCTGCTCGCTACCATCTTCTTGGCCTACAAATACAGAAGATCCAGACACCTACAGAACAAATCCATCTCTCAAGTGGAGCTCAAATAGCAGTCTTCATACAGCACTTTGGCTATAGGTTCAAATGCCCATGTGTTTTTTTTTTCCCTTTTTTTCTGACAACAAAAGAAAACAATCCACCTCTTTTTGAATGTCATGTATATTTATTAATTATTTTTGGTCAAATTTGTTTGACTATGCAAATGAAAGCTGACTTGTAATTTATTTGTAAAGATTTAAACTCAACGTTGAGTGGGTAGGGACTGCTTTCAGTTGTTTGTAAGGTCTTACCTGTGTATGTATTTTTAGATTGATTTTATAGGTAAATACTTTACCTTTATAGAATAAAAAGAAATAATTATTCACCCTTTTTGTTTTGGCTGGTCATTTCTTATGTAAAAAGCCATTAATGTCTTAAAGCAAGCAAAGAATATCTATTCTGTATGCCCAAAAGTATTAAGACATCCCTGCTAAGTAGTGAATGCAGCCAGTTTACACTGCCCCCAACCTAACTTACATTTATGATCCATGCAGCTGTGTGTTGTGTTCAGGGTTGGGATAGCTACTGAAAAATTAGTAGTTAGCTACTTTGTAGCTACTTTCCCAAAATTTGTAGCTAGCTACAATTTAGCTACTTTACAATAGTTACTACAATTTAGTAGCGCATTACTTTTTAGCTACTTTTTGAAAAGTAGTGCATTACTTTTTAGCTACTTTTTGAAAAGTAGTGCATTACTTTTTAGCCACTTTTTGAAAAGTAGTGCATTATTTTTTAGCTACCTTTTAAAAAGTAGCGCATTACTTTTTAGGCACTTTTTGAAAAGTAGTGCATTACTTTTTAGCCACTTTTTGAAAAGTAGCGCATTACTTTTTAGCCACTTTTTGAAAAGTAGTGCATTACTTTTTAGCCACTTTTTGAAAAGTAGTGCATTATTTTTTAGCTACCTTTTAAAAAGTAGCGCATTACTTTTTAGCCACTTTTTGAAAAGTAGCGCATTACTTTTTAGCCACTTTTTGAAAAGTAGCGCATTACTTTTTAGCTACCTTTTAAAAAGTCATGCATTACTTTTTAGCTACTTTTTGAAAAGTAGCGCATTACTTTTTAGCTACTTTTTGAAAAGTAGCACATTACTTTTTAGCTACTTTCAAAGCATGACTGTCAGAATGTTTGTGAGTCTCCACCTGACACACCAAACAAGCCCAACTGACAGTGTGAACAAGACACTGCATTTAATTCTGTGCCAGGAACATACAATTGAAAAGCCGCAAATATACAAAAATATCACCAAAAAGTGTAACAATCAATCAGACTTAGACAAGCAAAGGTGTGATATCCAACAAGAATGTATATTAAGGAAAAGCAAAGTCAATCATTCCAGGTTTTCCTAACAAAAATCAACAAAAATAACCAAATACAAACCAAACAACTTTTTACAAAGAGTTCTCAAATAAAACTGCTCCAATTTAAAAATTTCAGCAAGATTTGCACACACACACACACACACACACACACACACACACACACACACACACACACACACACACACACACACACACACTTTCTAAGCTGCTTCTCCTCCAGGGTTGCAGGGGGTTGCTGGAGCCTATCCCAGCTGTCATCGGGCAGAAGGCAGGATACATCCTGGACAGGGCGCTGGTCCATCGCAGGGTGTTCAGCAACACTTCAACCTCAAAACTTTTGCCAGTGACCCTGACTCTGCGGAGTACTATTAGTAATAGTCTATTACGATAATGTTTTCCCACCATAGCCAAGGCGGGGGTCTGCAACACACGGCTCTTTTACTGCCCACCCACGGCTCCACAGCAGGTAAAGTAACACTCAGCTCTGCTGACCGTTCAACACAGTTTTAAAAATAAATAGTTTTAAATGTTGGAGTTTCAGACATTTCAGAATTTTCTGAGGTCCATTTTGCAGAAATCTGATTGTGATTAAAATAACTACCAAATATGAGGATTATAGCAAAAATAAGTTTCTCCTATGAATGTTTTACTCAATCACTGCTCCTTTCTTACACATCTATAACCGTTCTGCACCTTTTTCTTTCAGTTGTTCCTTCTACATCCCTCCGTTATTCCATAAAGTGCTATTAATGTTCCCTAAACGTATCTGACTTCAATTGCCCTGTTTAACGTTAGTCATTTAACTATTTGTTACTATGTTTATCCATCCATCCATTTTCTAAGCCGCTTCTCCGTCAGGGTCGCGGGGGGATGCTGGAGCCTATCCCAGCAGTCTTCGGGCGGAAGGCAGGATACACCCTGGACAGGCCGCCAGTCCATCGCAGGGCAGACAGACATAGACAGTCACTCACACCTAGGGGCAGTTCAGCATGTCCAATCGACCTGACTGCATGTCTTTGGACTGTGGGAGGAAACCGGAGAACCCGGTGGAAACCCACGCAGACACGGGGAGAACATGCAAACTCCACACAGAGAGGACCCTGGCCGCCCGGCCGGGGAATCGAACCCAGGCCCTCCTCGCTGTGAGGCGACAGCGCTACCCACAACGCCACCGTGCCGCCCTACTATGTTTATTTTCATCTAAAACAAAAAACACATTAAAGCTACATTAAATCAGCCTATGGCCGAGCCACGGCTGTACTGAGGTCAGCTGAGAACCTCTCCCTGCTCGCTGTGTCGTTTCATCGCTTTTCGAATCTCATAAAACCCTGAGAAACTTCGAGGAGCTCCGAGTCCTAATGCTAGTTACTGTAATTACAGCCAGCAATTATTAATAAGTGGTGATTGGAGGGTTGAGAAAACAATGCGGAGCTCTGCAGATTTTGATTGGCCGTAATTCAGTATTATATTCTTTCCCCAGATTTAAAACGAACATCAATTATTTGGAGATGAATGGACTATTTGCATTTATAATCACTCCAGTTGGTTTCCAGATACGTTTAATCTGCAACGAAAAACTGTCAACACTAAGGCCCAATCTCATTTCTTCTTTTTACCCCTACCCCTTGTTTTCGAGTGTCACCCTAAACCCTTGGAACGCAGTTACAAGGGGTAGTAGTTGAAATCTTGCCCTGCGAAATGGGTCCTTCATTAACAGCTACTAGCGCTGCTCTGTAGGTGACCCGGCCCGAATTCAGGAGGGAAAAGTTCAGCTCCTCCCTGCTGGGCTTCAGTTACATTTAGGGCATCAAATCCTTCAAAGAAGGGGATAAGACGATTATTTACTATCGCCCACCATTAATTCTTTGGTGATATGAAGCTGAAGTCGGCTATTCACCAGCTTCTTTTTCGAATTTTCCCATTCCACCGCTTCGGCCTATTTAAGATGGAACGGGAAAGTTAGCTAGCTAGTTACCAAGATATTAATATGCTACAAGTGACTTTTTGTGCTTGTTATGAAGAAAACGACCGTAATACATTGAAATGACAGTAAACTAAGATAATACAGTGGTTATCGTCATTTTTAACGGAGAACATGCTTCTCATAACGCTCCATTTGGAGTGAGCTTCTGAAAAACCTCCATTTGGAGGGCCATGTAGCCCTAACTCTTCGCCCTGCCCCTCCATCTCAACAAAAATTGGGACACCCTACCCCTAGACATGAATGTGCAAAACAGAGGGCTAAGGGCCAAGTGGTTGGGGCAAGGGGCGAAATGGGATCGGGCCCAAGTCGTGACGTTTGCTTCTCGTTCGAATTCTCCCGTTCCACCTCAAATGGCACAGCAGTAACGTACATTCTGGCACCTCATGTACCATTTAAGGAGAAACGGGACAATTCAAACAAGAAACTGGTAAAGGAGAATCTGACTTCAGCCTCGGAAAAAGTCGGACGTTCAGAGACATTTTACATTTAAAGTTTCCTGACCGAGGAGCGAGAGAAGCGGTTGCAGCTGCCCTAAAGCTTAAAGCAGAGCAAAGTGAGTCTGCATATTCATTTATATCATGTTTTTTAGCCTATACTAGCACATTAGCACACACTGAGACTTATTTACAGCCAAGATGGTAAAACTAAAAAGAGAAACAGAGAAGCACACTCGTTCTCAGACTGCTGCAGCTGCGCTGTGATGAAGATCTGCCTTCCCCACTGCTATAAGGCTCTACAGCGAGTCTCCTTACGGCAGAGACGGTACTGATCTCCTGCTGTGTCAACAGTGCTAAACCACATCACTGTATCGCCTCTCCTGTTAATACTAACTGTGCAATACATCACATTTCTTATTTTCTGCACAGTATATGTAAGTTCATGTGAAATTATATAGTCTTGCTACTGAAACATTAGTTTCCCTTCAGGATCAATCAAGTTCTATCTATCTATATAATGTGCCATAACTTTTGCATAGGAGACATTTTATGTTTTATTTTTACTAGTTTAATATCAGCAAATAAACCATGATTTTGCATTACTGTGTGCAGAAGTGTGCCTTCTGTAAAGAATGTGTATTTATTTTCATTAAAATCAACAAAACATAATTTGCATACGGGAGCCCAAACATTTGCAGGCAGCCATACAAGTGTGTGTTAATGGTGACACTCTTTTTTGTTATTCCACTGTACAACTTTTATTTGGAGCATACAGTGAACACCGTAATTATTAGGACCCTTGGTAAAGATAGATAAAAAAGTTTTTTTTTTTTCTCAGGTCAAAAAAAGATTGCGGCTTTGGTGTCTTGGGATCCCCTGGAGAAGGATCTGACTATAATGTGACCAATAATAAATCAATCATAATTTTAGTGCTTGTTATAACAATAGGCATGAGTGCATCAGACGCAGCAGCGCTGCTGGATTTTTTAAACATCTCAGTGTCGCTGCTGGACTGAGAATAGTCCACCAACCAAAAATATCCAGCCAAGTGTCCTGTGGGCAGCGTCCTGTGACCACTGATGAAGGACTAGAGGATGACCAACACAAACTGTGCAGCAGCAGATGAGCTGTCGTCTCTGACTTTACATCTACATGGTGGACTGACGAGGTAGGAGTGTCTAATAGAGTGGACAGTGAGTGGACACAGTGTTTAAAAAGTCCAGCAGCCCTGCTGCGTCTGACCCACTCAGACCAGCGCAACACACACTAACGCACCACCACCACCTCAGTCTTACTGCAGTGCTGAGAATGATCCACCACCCAAACAGCACCTGCTCTGTGAGGGTTCATGGGGGTCCTGACCGCTGAAGAACAGGGTAACAGAGTATCAGAGAAACAGATGGACTACAGTCTGTAACTGTAGAACTACAGAGAGCAGCTATACAGTCAGTGGAGGATGAGTGTAGAAACAAGGTGGTCATAATGTTATGCCTGATCAGTGTATGTCTTTATATAATTTACCAGCCTGGCATCATTGTAGTGGGCATTGCCATGATCTGAAACTGGTCAGATTTCACCAAGCACATGGTTAGCAGACAAATCAGAATACTTTATTTATACATGCTGTATTAAGAAAGAGAAACCAGAACTAAGTCTCGTACTTTCTGTTTAAAGACAATTAGTGGACAAACGAAAAACAATAAGCATTATTACAACATCATTCAAATTGAATTATTAGACAAAGTGGGCTTTAAACCCTGTCCCACTATTGCTGAACTCTGCTAAAGTGGCATACCTTTAAAAGTCACTGTGATACAATGATTGATCACATGCCATGTCTACCACAGCTCATAACACTTATCAATGCATTTTAGCCATTTCATCAAAAGCCCAATTATATTTGCATATAAACACCAACAATAGGCTATTAATTGTAACCCAACTTACTGATTCATCTGTGTGGTGTGGCATAGACCAGAGGCCTGTAGACACTGAAGAAGTGTAACACATCATTTTTAGGTCTACAGGATTATATCAATACATGTTGTGTGGGGACATTGCAAACTTCAAAACTTATGTAAAACTATACTATATGTGAATCAACCTATTAAGATGTTAAAATGGCAGTTTCTTTCATGTACAAAACTAATTTAATATCAATATCAGGACTGTATGAAAGACCAGCTACTTAGCTTTAAAAAAGCAGTCTCACAGAATGAGTTATTCACTGCCAAAGTAATGAAGTGATTCCTGCACTGCACCTAATGGACCGTTGTGATTCTATCTGGCACTACATACAGGTGTAATAAATCATAAAAAATATTTTAGTTTCACAAAACCAGACAGGCAAAACAGCAAGACGTATGGTATTCCAGCTTTTGGCTTAACAGATATCTAAAACGTAGAGAGAGGACATTTCTTTTTAAACGTACAAAGTTACATTTAAAGCAACGTCACACTTCAGCTGCAAATGAATAATCTCACTGTGCATTAATATTTACAGACAAATACAACACTAATATAAAACACCTTGGATGGAAAACAGTATAATCTCCAGTGTATTGACTCTTACTGGTAAAAGTAGTCAAGCAAATGGCACGCCATAATATGAAATAAATCTTAATTCAGCCTCTTAAAAGTTTAAAAGTCTATTTTTTAAATACCACCCAGCAAGTTGCCAGCAATGGCTCAGCAGATGTGCATCTTCTTCAACCATGAGGTAAGTCCTTATGAACCTACTTGAGGAAATGGCAAGCATTTTAATCGCTTTTTGGTCACTGCATAATCCCACGTTATTTCATTGTATTTCATGTATGTCTTCATTAATATTCTAAAAGATAAAACCTTCTGTATGTACATGTGTCCAAACTTTTGACTTTTGAGTGGGGTTTCATTCTAAAACGGCACATTTTATAGCACCATCTATATCACAACCAGCACAGTGTGCTGCTTTGCTTTGCTTCACAGTGGACAATGAGATAAAATTCCATCAGAAAGCTGGAGGCAATATGAAAGTCACTCACAGTGTCGGTGGGAGTGTGAGCACACACTTCACACACTTAAAGCGATAGTTCATCAAAATTAAATTAGCACAATTTCCCTCTAAAATCAATCTAGTCCATCACTCAATGCTTAACATGGCTGCTGATACTGTTTTTAGCCATGCAACATACTTGTGTACTGATTTTTATCATGCAATTTGCATGACGCTGTTTGTTGAGGAGCAAGTTCCCATTATTTCTTAGCTATAATAGACGTATTTCCAGTGCAAAGCAATGAAACAAACTTTTGGACACCACACATATCATGGCTGTTTGACTTCGAGAACAAGTGTGTGAATGTTTCGTTGAACTGCTACTTTAAAGACTTTGCCACATGGCACACCAAGCATTAAACTAAATACAGTGCTGAATCATAACGCGCAAAGCTACACAGGCACTCGCAACACGGAACGATATCCACGCAGAAGGCATTCGTTTTCTGCAATACTTTGTGTGAAGACTGGGAAAATTTCCAGAGTCAATTACTTACAAGTAAAGAATGTTCCAGTCCCAGTAGCTGGTCAACACTTTCACTAAAGGAACAGCAGGACATTCGCAGATCCGCAACACAGCTGACACAATATTGCACCGGAACGCGAGAAATGCGTTCATCCGTCTCCATTTCCACTGACGTTCTATGACAAAAGCCAAATGTTAAATGTCATGGGAGATAAGAAAGGAAATCCTCCAGTCGTCATGAGCTGGTGGGTGTGGACACTTCCAGTAATGTTCAGTAGTAATATTCTCGCATTTCTGTCCAGTTGGTGACCCAGAGCTTTTTGTTGAGTTCACGCTCGGGCCGGAAAGCCTGGCTAAACTTGTGCCTTTCTTCTTTGCGTATTTTCACTCCGTGGTACTTAGGCATGACCTTGTAGTAGACGGCCCTTTTAAAGAAGCCACACTGTGCGTGAGAGGTAAAGAAAGAGAGAGAGAGACAGAGAGAGAGAGAGAGACAGAGAGAGAGAGTGAATAATAAACAATAATGATATACAGTTTCTACAGAAAATTAGCAAAGATTAATTCAGAGACATTCATGTGTTATTTCCATGCTTCATTTGTGAGTAATTGTAATCACTGAGTACAACACAGTCTGGAGGAAGCTCATTAGCTGGAAATGGCACCAGTGGATAAAACAAGCTCAGCTGAACACCAAAGTCAGTATCTGCTCTCTAATGAAAAATATCCAGCCCAAACCCACAAGACAAGGTCATGTTTAGAGAGAGATGGGCAGAAGAAAGGAAGACTCGCTGTTTTACTTCAGTGGGCGTGCAGTTTCGCTGAAAAAGGAACAACTGGAAAGTGATTCGGGAAGATTGAGTGCCAGTCAAGGCAGCTGTTAAAAACAGGTGATAGCTAAAAGAGAGAAAGAGAAAAGGAAGGGAAGCTCAGGAGTGAATCCAGAATACTGCATTACCGAGGGGTACCAACAGGGCAAGCTGGGAAGCCAGTGTTGGCCCCCCTGCAGACTCAGTAGTCCTCTGTCAGCTTTTCAGTCTCGGATGGCTGTATCCTCATCTCAGCTTTTTGAGCCTTGGCCTCGTACATCTCCCTCCGACTAGCCCGCTTAAAGAAACCACACTGCCAAGCGGGGGGAACGGTAATTGAAGGTTGAGTTAATAAAAAGCAGATTTACAGTTTTTAAACTTTTGGAACTTCTGTTCTGACCACAATACATGGATGTTGGTAATGAGAAATTATAGCACTCAAGTTTTTATTAAAATATATGAAAACAGAATATGCTAATTATATCAGATTTTCATTTGTTACGTGATACTTCTTTAATCCCACAACCGGGGAAATTCCACCTCTGCATTTAACCCATCCGTGAAGTGAAACACCACATACACACTAGTGAATAAACACACACTAGGGGGCAGTGAGCACACTTGCCCGGAATGGTGGGCAGCCCTATCCACGGCGTCTGGGGAGCAGTTGGGGGTTAGGTGTCTTGCTCAAGGACACCTCAGTCATGGACTGGCGGCCCTGGAGATCGAACCAGCAACCTTCCGGTCACAGGGCCAGTTCCATAACTTCCAGCCCATGACTGCCCCGTCGTGGCAGTCGTGGCATTATGTGTGTAAAAGTTTACACCACTGTTTTTTTGGCATTTAATCAAGGTATTTGACAGGCTAAGTACAAAATTATTCTAGCATTGCTAGCCAGCTCTGCCTCTGTTTCTCTCCTTCACATACTACATCAAGTATCCTGACGTTAGGGATGTATTTCAAAGCTACATTTTGTCATGATTCCTACATTTGTGGTAATATCAATATATATGGCAAGTACAAAAGGGAAAATACTTGCTTAGCAGCCCTAAAGCAGCTGAAGCTGGTGAATTTTCTGCCTAGACTTACAATATGATGTTTAAAACCTCAATTAGACCACTAAGATCTTTCTTAACACTGAACTTTATCATGCATGCAAAATAAACATTGACATAAGACATAATATTGAGGTACTTTTACAAAAACAGAGATGTGAGCTATGATTTCTTATTACAATGAATCGGATTCATGTCAGCATTCTGTAAAACCAAGCTCAAACCAATGACCATGAAATAACCAATCTGTGGGCAGGAAACGGACAGGTCAGTAGGTACAGAAGAGTGATACCATATTTTTAGCAGTTGGTCATCACTGTAATTCAAAGACAACTGTACTCTACTATGTTTACCTTGCAGTCCACATGTTTATAAGTCTACTAAATAGTTTTACAGTTGCAGATTTGTTGTTATTCACACATCAGTCAGCTTCTACACCATTCACCATCGCTCTGTTTCTGACCACAGGGCTGCTGCGGACCCAATATCGTTTCGGTGACGGACCATTCTCAAACACAGCAGTGACAATGTCACGGTAGCGACAGGCTAGTGTTTAAGGTGCTGGCATGTGTGTATCAGACATTGTGTCTCTACTGCTGCTTTGGTGGAACCTTTACACATCAGTGTCGCTGCTAGGTCCACCATCCAAAGAAATCCAGTAAAATGTGGCTGTGTGGTCAGAAATTGCTGATTGATATGCTTTATAGGCTTGGAAGGTAATAGTGGTTGGTATACTGTATAATTTAACAGGCCACTGCTACCCTTCTAAGCCCGGGTAAAAGAGGCTGGTAAATAATATTAGTTCTCTGCCCTGTTTACTGTTTCACAAAGCATTTAAGATCTTTTTATAATCATAATCACCCTCAACAGAAATGGAATCAGATCAGTTAGTTGTAGAAAAGCTTACGCATACTTAACCTGGAAAAGTACTTAATATAAATATACGGGAGAAAAAGTAACAAAAACATATGAGAAGAAAGTAATAGCTCCAAGCAAACTATTTAAATACATGTAAAACAGTTTGAAGGTACAGTGCTGTGAAAAAGGCATTTGCCCCCTTCCCAATTTCTTCAATTTTTGCATTTTTGTCACATTTGAAAGTTTCAGATAATCAAATTACTTTTAATAATAGACAAGTATAACCCAAGTAAACACAAAATGCTGTTTTTAAATAATGATTTCATTTATTGAAGGATCATGTTCAGCCCTACCTTATCCTATGTGAAATAGTAATTGCCCCATAACTACTAAAACAACCAGTTAGCCAAATTCAATTGGCTACTTGGCTCAATTAAACCAGCTACACCCATTTACATTACATTACATTGCATTACATTTAGCAGACGCATGCATGATTACTGCCAGAACTGTTGAATCTAAGCATCACTAAAATAGAGCCTGTCTGGCAATGTGAAGCAGGCTAGATGGTCTCAAAAAGCAGCACGGTGCTACGTTGTAAAGAGATTCAATCTACTAGTCTTTGGGACTTCAGTGAACTCCAGTGAGAGCCACTATCCACAAATGAAGAAAACTTGGGACAGTGGTGAACCTTCCCGGGAATGGCAGGACTAACAACATTTCACCAAGAGTGTATCAACTCGTACAGAAGGTCACGAAATAATCCAGGCGAACATGCAAAGAACTGCAGGCCAGGTCAATGTAAGAAAGACACTGGGCAAAAAAATGACAGCCATGGGAGTGCTGCAAGGCGCAAGCCTCTACTAACCAAAAAGAACACACATTCTGCTCTCTATCAGTTTGTGTCTCCATCAGTTTGTGACCTAAAGCACAAGCGCAGTTGGGTTATTGCAGCAGGACAATGATCTGAAGCCCACAATCAAGCCCACCTCTGAATGGCTCAAGTCCTGACTTGAATCCCATTTAGATCCTGTGGCAACACCTTGAAGGGGCAGTTCATGCACGAAAACCCTCAAATATAGCCGAATTAAAACAACTCTTTAAAGAAGAGTGGGCCAAAATTCCTCCACAGCGATGTAAAAGACTCATTCAGTGCAGTTCTTACTGCCAAGGGTGGCACAACCAGTTATTAGTTATTAGGAGCAATTACTTTTTCACACAGGTGACATAGTTTTTGAAAAAACCTTTATGTTGAATTAATGTAAAGATATTCTAAAAGCTGCATTGTGCGTTTATAGAAGAAATCGGGTGGGGGCAGATCATTTTCCACCCCACTCTTATTTTAGCTCTGTAAACTGCTGTCTATACGAGGATAATGATATGCGCTTAATGTACCTTCCATAGTACGAGGGTGATGATGCCTAGTAAAAGGATTCCTGCTACACCTGCTACAATGTAGATCCAAAGAGGTGCACTGTATTGCGTTTCCTCTCCAGGAACAGGATCAATGTTGACCACAAACTACAGAGAAAAACACAGTAAAATTCAAAATTATTACTGCAGCAAACCACCACTTTATTTGTCAGTGAACGGAACTGTGACCATGTCAACCTCTCTGGATTCGCTGTCCATTTTGATAGCAGGTTTATCTGTCAACAGCCTCAGCGTGACATGTCCTTTAACAGTCACTCGAAAAGCTTCAGCATAGTCCTGAGGAAAAAGGGTTTGATGATTAGCTGGGTGATAGCCTCTATCTCTATCTAAAGGAATGGTTTGGAAAAAAAATAATTTTTATTGATCATCCAAGAAATTTGGTGTCTAAAATCTGCTTCTTTAGTTTTGCACTGAAACTACCAACGTAGCTAACAATTAGTAGAAGTGTATACCCACTGCATCACGATGGCTTCAACTACTATTTTTAAATGTACAGCATATTTTGTCATTTTTTTTAGATAACAGCATGTTATATGTTACAGTGCCAGAAACCACATCAGCAAGTCTGAGTTTGAGATTACTTAACAACTCTACATGTTGTTGTTGTCGGAAGAAAACCTTGCATCTCCAAAATTAGAACTTTACAGGAGAAAGAAAAAACATGCAGTAGTTTTAATGCAAGTCAGTGGAACCGGACGTCTTTCCAAGTCATTCTGGGCCGTTTCTTTCGCTCCGTTCATCATGAAATTTACACACAATGTAAAGGGCAACAGGTCCTTTGAAATTATGTCAAAAACTGAAAAATGATAAAAACGGAGATAGGAAGTTTTCTTCCGACAGCAGCGACATGCAACTGGGCTCACACAAGTCTGTAATGACAGGCATGCAGATTGCATGATGCTAATTGGTGTACATATGTAGCATCTTGTTCCATTTCTTGTTAGCTTGGGTTTAAAATTAGAGAAGCAAATTTTGGAAACCAAACATGCACTGATTTGTCAACAACATTTGGGTTAGTTTAAATTGTGTGGACTTTCACCTCCACCATGGTGCTGTTCCACACCCGTGCCCTGACGATGACCGCAGCCTTGGTGGATATGTTTTTCAAGGGGCACGAGAAGGTCACGCAGCGAGCCGTTTGCTTTGAGCACTCCTGCAAGCCAGTAATGACAACCAAACTGTTAGCACTCCAGAGTCACACTAGTAAGCAATTACTGTACTGTCGAAACAAATTTTCTGTTTCACCTTAAAATCGCGCAGGAGTTTCATTCTGGCATGCACAGGCCACTGCGTAAGTACTTTTGTGTAATTCTTTTGCTATTTTGGTCATTATTTGACATGTAAATACTAACAGAATTGTGACATTATGACTTATGATGTAGATTATATTTATATGTGCTTATACAAACCTAAAAAAAAAAAACCTGCCAGCTCAAGGACCTTTGCAAAAGTTGTTAGAATAGAGTGCACATGAGCTGAAAACACAATAGTTTTGATTGTGGTTTATTCTGCTGTTTAATATTGACTAAATATAAATGATTAGCATAAGGTGGACTTATTTATTTATTTATTTTATTTGAGTGCTAAAACTTTGACAGCCTGCAAGGCAGACTTTGGACTTTTTTGTTCAGGGCAAGATGAGCACTTCTGAAGACTGAAACAGATCATTACTAATGTTCAAAATATTTGAAATTGATTTAAATTGAAGAGTAAAACTGAATATTTATTATTATTTAGAGTGAGTCAGATGCTCTGACTGGCTGTACTAAACAGATGTAGGTTAGAGCTCACAGCTCTCCAGCTCTCGCTCGTTCACCCTGATCAGCCCCTCCCTCCTCTATAGCCGCAGACCACTGTAGTCGTGTCATTTTATACTCGGTGCCATGCTGTTATGCTCATATTAGGAACGCCGGGTCTAAGCCCCATTTCTCTATGGCCAGAATGAAAAATGACCTCTATCGCCCCCACAAATGTTCAGAACCCGATACGTCTTGTCATTTGAACATTCTTCTCTCAAATATCGCCGGATCCTCTGAATTATGAGGTGGTTAAAGAGTTGAAATATGAACATTGCTACGTATGAGCTAAAGCTACTGTGCACCGAATTCAGGTTATTAGACTGGCAGCCTCCTTAAGCCGGTTTTGGAGTAAACATGTTCATGTACAGACTGAGGGCAGATGAGAAGAAGTCTGAACAAAATCACCAGGTTTCCCTGCAGTTCTCTGCTCTTCATCTGATGCTCACTGAAACATGATAGATCTTTCCTTTTAGCTTGATTTGCAGTGATCTACATACATAGCTGCACTCAGGCTGATCCAGTACAGACACAGCTTAATATCACTGCTCACCGCTGATAAACTGATATAGGCTCTCAGGATATCCTGATTATTATTTATAATGATGGCAGTAACATTTTATTGAGGGCATTTTCTCAGGACATTCGCCAGCTCTTTGTTTGACTTTTCCCCGTTCCACCTTAAATGGTGCAGCAGCCACGTTCGGAACTGCTATGCCATTTAAGGTGGAACGGGAAAATTTGAACAAGTGTAGCATAGTTACTTCAAATGGATGCTTATTTAATATTTAGTTTTATAGCTCTTTACGACCTCGTAATTCAGAGGATCCAGTAGTATTCGGGAGAAAACAGGACAAAACGTATCGGGTTGGGAGCATTTTTATTTAACGCAGGGTGCGATAGAGGCGACTTTTCGAAAGCCCTATTCATTCTGGCCATAGAGAAATGGGGCTTAGACCCGGAGTTCCTTATGGGCATAACCCGGACTACAGAGTGACGCAGGATTAGGCGTATCTATTACAATCACAATGAGCTGACAGCATGCGCTCTACACGTGCCAGGCTCCTCTTTCCTTCTCCCCCTTGCTTCTCCTTCCTGGCCAGAGAGAGCAAGTTCTGCTGATTGTTATGATATGTTTATTATATCTGTAAGATAAACAGTTCCAAGTTTATGAAGGCTAAAACAGGCATGCAAACAGCTTTTTAAAGTTTGAACTTGAATCAGTTGGTACAATATGAATATGAAATATTAATGTAATTAATTATATAATCCATTGTGTAATTACATTTATTAGGGTTACTTAAAGCAGTAACAACCCTACAGCAAAACAGTAATAACCCTGTATATTTAAAGGCTGAACCAACACCGACGTTACATCATACTGAACTACAGCTTTAACAGCTAAGTGTGTATGAGGATGGGTGATGTACCAGTAGGTGGCTCTCTTTGTGAGGGGTAAGCAGGGTCCTAGTAGCATCCGTGTGCAGCAGGCCAATGTCCGCATCTCGCTTATTCCGTTTAGGACCTTTCTCTGACAACTAGACACAAAGAAAAGGTGGTTATTTGTTGCAAAAGCTTCACCAGGAGACATTTCGACATCCAGAACTCAAACTTAAATATTTTTGGACACTTCCAAATGTTCCAAATATTATGTTATGGACAGGATCACTCCGTAGGCAGCAAAATATGAATATGCTTTACAAGTTTATCACATACTGTGTGGTTGTTTCTCTCTTTTTCATTAAGACTTTGGTAGTGGTAAAACATGAATTAATGAGGATATGCCATTAAGAGGCAGGATATGTGGGTGGTTGTTTCCATTTATAACCAAAGACCTGGATTCCAGGTGTTCAGCAGCATAGTTTTAGTTTGTCAGTCAGCTAATTAGATGACTTGGGTTCAGGCTTACCGAGACAAATGAGCTTTGAGACCTTGCAAAAACTTTTGCAGTAGTGGATCGACTGAAAGGGTGCCCAAACTTTAACACATCACATTTAATTGTTTTTTTTTTTTGTCTATTATATTAAGTTCAGCAAATAAATGGTAATCATGCATTAAAATTATGGCAATATTACAACATTATCGTCAAAAATGATATAAATAATGTCACAACATGCTTTTCTGAGTACACTGTGAATGTCACTAGTACTTCAAAATACTGTCGTCAATAATTCAAAAAACAGAGATGACAAAGAGCATAACTGGTTCTATTTTATTGGATTCAGTGCAGTGCAGTGCAGTATGTCAATTGAAAACACTGGATTTACATTTTTGGATAGTTTTCTAAAAATGTGATGTGAACTTTGTCAATTTCAACTTACCAAATGTCAGAAAAATGTATATTGCTTTAAAAACTTAAAAGGTATTGTGAGATTTCACTTTTGCCATGCATCTCTAATGAACTTTAACGTTAACATTTCACCAGGGCTGCCCATACTTTTACATATAACTGCAGCCAAATTACAATGCGTCATATACAACCAGGGGTGTAACAAAAGAGGTGTGTACAAAGAAACTGTACTGAAGTGAAAGTTTGCCTACTGTGTCAAAATCACACTCAGTTAAAAGTGGATGTATGGAGCTTTCAGCTGTTTTTCAATGAAAATGTACGACAAACTGCATTATCTCTTGTAAATGAAAGGGTTTATTACACACTTCTATAACCTGGGAACAGCTTAGCCAGTTTGCACTGAAGTCCCTGTAGATACTGAATAATAAGCCTAATTAGTGTGTAAAAAGCCTGGAATTTTAAAGGGTTAACACAATGAATTGAATACATTAATGTAAGGATAGTAAATGTCCAGATATGTTGGGGTCACTGCATACAGCACTCCTGATTTTCCAGTGTAGGAAAGAGTGATGAGGGACAATATATGTTCCCTAAAATGTTCAGTTAACTGCTCATAACGTTTTACTGTAGGCACTAGTGGTTGTGGGGCCATTCTAAACACAGCCTGTGCACTTGTACTTACGATGAGGTTGAGTGGATTGACTACTCTCCCAGCAGGAATGCAGCTTGGCTTGGACGCTCCATCGATCAAGATCTCTGTTAGATATAGCAGCCACTTTCCGTTCATCACCTCATACGGCCACTCAAAATCTATCACCAGAGTGCCCAGCTCTCCCAGCGGTTCACCAACCACACTCACCTGCAACCCAACACAGATGCTCATTTTATTTCCTGAGGTGCTCCTGCTATCATCTGCCAGCATGACTTGGACACGCATCTGGTCAACTGTCAGCTTTAACCCTCAGCTAACAACACACCTTCATCTCCAGAACCCGGTTGCTTTGTGCTTCTTTTCTTTTTTGACATTTCTACTACATCCTACTACTAACAAACACCACAGCTATGAAAAAACACATATGTATTAGATTACACACACACACACACACACACACACACACACACACACACACACACACACACACACACACACACACACACACACACACATTAGATTCACCCCTCTTCACTGTTTGTCTTAAATGCATTCATGAAGAGGCATATCCCAAGCTGAATGATGATTGTTGGGGGCATTGAAAAATATCTAATAATTTTGTTTTGTTTGATCTCTAAGAGTCAAGTTCACTTTTTATATTTATTCCATACAAAATGGTCTTTATTATGTTGTACAAAAAAATACTGACTGTTGATCTGCCTCTATAGCTACTGCTTGTTGTTTTGATCTCTCTTCTTCCATTAATAATTAGTAATATTAGCACTTTTTACTGAATTGCAAATGAATTCAGAATGAGGTCTGGAATAGATATACAGTGCTGTGAAAAAGTATTTAATTCTATTTTTGCTTATTTGTCACGGTTATTTTTTTAAGATCATCAAACATTTTTTTCTTTATAACCAACACTGTTGCACAGTTATTACATATGACAACGGTAGGAATGTCTGATACCCTCCAAATATTTTCCTGTACCTGCTGTGCTGTGAGCAGGCGACCTATTTCTCTTAGCTGTCTTCATTTGATGAGCATGGGGCTGGCCCGTCAGCGTTCCTCTAACCAAACGAGCAGTTAAAAAACACTCTGCACACGCTCAATGCACTTTCAATAACCAGCTGTGGGGAGTCATCATGATGGCCCATTTTGAGAGCAGCCAATAAAAATGAATAAATAAATATACACACGTGCAGACGTTTAGCAAACATTACTCAGGGTATAAATCAGTTGTGGTAGCCATCAGTTGTGGTAGCCACTCATAATAGCAAGGCAATATACTGAGTCAAGTCGAAAACATAATAAAAGAGAAAAACATGGCTAACTGTGAATGTAGCTAAAAAACAATCTGCTTTTCTTGCCTGCACTTGCTATGGTATCATTTACATTTATTAATGGATTGGTGGACAAGTTTGCCCAGATGAAAGATCGTGTATCTTGTCTTTTTGAGCAGTGCAAGTCACTGTTCCAAGTTTTCTCCATTTGTGGATAATGACTCTCACTGTGGTTCGCTGAAGCCCAGAGCCTTAACAATGACTTCATAACCCTTTTCAAACTGGTAGATTTACATGACTTTGTTTTGCATCTGTATTTGAATCTCTTTAGGGCATCATGTGATGTTTTTTTTCGATACCTTTTAGCCTGCTTCACATCGCATGGCAGGTTTTATATTTAATATTTTTTATATTTAATTTTTTTATATTTAATCAATATTTAGATTCAGCAGGTCTGACAGTAATCATGCCTGGGTATGGCCAGTGAAATTTAATCTAATAGTCAACTGAATTTGGCTAACTGGTTGATTTAGGAGCTAAGAGGGCAATTACTTTTTCAGATAGGGCCACATAGGGCAGAACAGGATTTTTCAATAAATGAAATCATCATTTAAAAACAACATTTTGGGTTTCCTTGGGTTATACTTGTCTAATATTAAAAAAGTTATAAAAAGGTATTAAAAAATACCTTAAAAACAAACTCCACTGGACTGCCCACGTCACTGGTAGTGTTCATGGCAGACTCGCCCACAACTTTCCCACTGAAAAAGGTGTTCAACACTGGCTTCTCTCTGTAGGAAAGAGGAGAGTAGATCAATGAAACCTGTACAGTAAAAAGAAGAATATAGTGCAACACTGTCCAGGTTTCTAATTTTGTAGCAAGACCTACACAGAGAATGAGGTGAGGATCTTGTTCTCCACGTTGAGGATGATGGACACAGGGTACAGATCACTCTGTTCACTCAGACTGGACACAAACAAGACATGCATAGAGCATTTCAGCATCATTAAATTACAGTTAGTTGGAGAATTCATTTAATGGTACATTAAGTTTGCTCCGTCATCACGTCATCAAGAACAGGACATCATTTCACTACATACGTCATACTTTAGTTACTTACGTTGATAGCTGGAGCTGCGTCTCAATCTGATCAGTGTAAAGTGTAATAAACGTTTCAAATATAATGTGGAAAGTGGTCTGTAAGTAAGACAGAGAGGGGTTATTGGCTACTGAAGCATTTCCAATACAGAGATCACAGCAGGATAGCTGTTTACAGCAGTATTTGAAGGATCCAACTTAGAAATTCATCAGGTAACTTTTCTGGAAAAGGTAAAAACATGTTTACCTGAACATCTGTGACCACATGTCACCCTGTTCATATGTACACTTTATGATATTCATCTCGTTTTTATATAACTTTGCTTGAACAACATCTGCAAAATCATTGCAATAGTAAGTTTATTAGTAGAAGTTTAACCATCATATCAAAACCATCCATACATCAAAACCATAAAGGATGTAAGGGAAATATATGTGGTTGGTTCGTGTAGTGGGTAACACCCCTGCCTTCTACACTGTAGACTGGGGTTCAATCCCCACCTGGGCAAAACACCCTACACTATACCAATAAGAGTCCTTGGGCAAGACTCCTAAAGCCGCCTTGGCCTACCTATGTAAAATGATCAAAATTGTAAGTCGCTCTGGATAAGAGCGTCAACCAAATGCCATAAATGTAAATATATAACAAAACCTATAAGCAGATACAAAAAAAAAAAAAACCCAAACAAAAAAAACAGATTTTGACATTTGTCTACTGGTCAACTAGGTCAAATAGTACAGTCTTCCCTGACAATCTAATTTAATTTTTACCATCTTCACATGGTTTAAATCTGCTAGAATGCAGACAGCATGAGAGGGAGGTGCAGAGAATTTTATTTAAGCAAGATTAGCCTTCTTGCCAACAAGGACATTAAAACAATTACATGTTTATTCAATTTGGTCAGTTGTAGCATGGGTGATGAAAGCCCCAACAACAGGTCTGGTTTAATTGATGTGCCTCTTATTTCAATATTATATTACAATAATCAATCAATCTATCAACCTTTATTTTGACTTTGGCTCATTTTCAATGTAGCCGAGCTTTTACAAAAACAGGGATTGACATGACAAAGAAAATAATCTATATTTAATCATTTTAAATTAAAAGAAATTTTTAAAATAACAGTGAAAAAAGAGATAAAAATAGATAAAAATAATAATAAAAATAAAACTTGAGGTTTAATTGATGAGAGATTAAGATCAAAAGAAGATAAGAGATTAATAAAATAAAGGAATATAATAATAATAATAAAAATAAGTTTAAAAAGTAATAAAGAACTAAGACTAGAACTAAAACAGGAAATATTAGAGTGTGTTAAACATGTCTTTCCAGAAATCAACAAGCGATGGGCAACACAAAAACATGTGTGTGATTAGCAGGAGACTGGCTGCCCTGCCAACACAATTAGGAAACCCATCCTTTTAAGTTTTGGATAATCTTTCTTTAGTCAGATAAGCTCCATGCACTGAAAGAACCTGTGCCTAGCCCAAATAGAAGAAGTGTGTACCCTTATAAGAATTCTCTCCAGTTATTTCCTCTCACAGCTCATCTTCCCATGAGGACATCATTTATTGAGGTGGTCTATAAAGAGCAAATCTGTCTATAAATTCATGTCAAAGCAACTTTTAGAGTGGGAGGTGGGGTAAAAAATGTGTCAAGCTGTGTTTTCACTAGAAGGGGTGGGGAAACAGGGATCAATACTATGAATGTAGCTATGGATCTGTAGGAACCTAAAAAATCTCTGGGGAGATTAAATTTAGCAGATAATTACTTGAATATATTGTCAATAAAGAGGTCTCCAAGTCTTTTATTATCAAGATTAGGTCATGTTTCAAAAAGCATTATCAACCACATAAAAAGGGAGAGCTATGTTTGCCTGAAACTCGAAATTGCGAAACGGCATCTAAATTGATTCCAGATCTTCGATGTTGTTTTGACATATTTTTAGCGAAGGGGGAAAAATGACCTAGAATGGAAGAGTCTACAAGGGAAGACGATGCCAGCTGCCTCCATCTCTAGCCAAACTGGAAGTGGGGATCTCTCTTCCCTTTGCAGCCAAGACTGATTGATCCTATGTTTAGTGGCCCACTAATAGCTCCTGAAATCTGGTACCACTAAACCTCCAACTGGTTTAGGCCTCTGCAAAAGCTGTCTCTGCATCCTCTGAGTGTTTTGTGCCATAAAATAGAACTAGGCCATCAACGTTTTCAAGAATGTACTGGGAAGACTGGTACACGCTGAAAAACGGTAAGTTATGTAAAGGACGATTTCTAGCAGCATCAACTGGCATCAATTTGCCTTAAGCAGATTCAGTTTATAACCAGATAAGTGACTGAAAGATGTGACTGTGGCAAAGGCAGCAGGAATAGAGATGGAGAGGTCGGATGTGTAAAAGCACCAAGTCGTCTGTGTTTCTGATTTATGTTCGTGTCCATATCTGGCTATGCCTTTGACAAGAGGTTGTGTTATCGCAAGAGGTTCTATGGCATGGGTGAACAAAACAGGACTTCTTGACCACTGTAGGGGGAAATAGGCTGATTGATTGTTATTAGTCCTATAGAGGCTTGAAGAGATTCTCCACAACGATGCAATGACCTAGAGGTATCCGGGGAGCAGCTGGGGGTTAGGTGTCTTGCTCAAGGACACCTGAGCTGACAGTGCATGACTGAGGTGTCCTTGAGCAAGACACCTAACCCCCAGCTGCTCCCCGGGTGCTGCGGATAGGGCTGCCCACCGCTCCAGGCAAGTGTGCTCACTGCCCCCTAGTGTGTGTGTGTGTGTGCTCACTAGTGATTATGTGGTGTTTCACTTCACGGATGGGTTAAATGTGGCGTCCCGGTTGTGGGACTAATAAGGGTCACTTAATCTTAATCCTGAGACCTGAGAGAATGTTTGCTTTTAGTCCACCCATTCTTCTCCAGCTTGCACTGGAAATTCTAAGAAGAATTCTAAAGAAATTCTAAGCAAGCTTTAGAAAGACAGTAACAGGTATTTCATAATAAAGGGGTTCATGCGCGCATATGAAACCGTAGGCGGCGTGCCGAACTGTTTAACAATATACTGAGTACCGTTGCATCCACATACGTGACATTTAAAAGAATATTCAAAAATATTTTCTGTAGATATATAAATAAGCAATAAGCCACGAGAGGCTGTGCATTACTGTGCTTTTGTTATGCAGGGGAGGGAGTTTTTAGACATGACCAAATCATTGTATACTGCTGTCATTTCATAAACATTTTTGTCACAGAACAATAAGCTTATTATAACATAACACTGTTTGATGCAAACAGCTTCACTTTTTGGTCACCAGATTACCGCTAAAAGTTTTATTTAGCAACAAGCTAACAGCCCTTTACCCCACACTGGGTCAGATAATAAAATGCCTCCCTGCTCCCTACTTAGTGCACTACATAGGAATTTAAATACTGGCTCCTGCACCCCAACAGTACATACTAATGCTAAGGGACCTGGTATTTCTTTAGGTTTTCATTATATTTTCATTACAGTGAGTCAAAAACAGCTCACTGCTTTGGGGGCTCGCCGCTCAAATACACGCAGGCTGAGCTTCAGAGACAGAAAGTCTATGCAGAGACAGAGGCCAGCTCTGATTTCGTCTGGGATTTAGCCACATTCATACTTGACAAATACTGCACCATTTAGCTGTAGAAGCTAGAATTTCAAAACTTGCACAGCAAGGAGTTTGAAGCCTTTTGAGATTCAACCTGAGTTTGATGCTGCTTCTAACTGAAACATGAATATCTGAAGCATAGAAGCAATTCAAGTGATATTCTTTCGACTTGCTGTAGAATCTAAAATTGCTGTTTTATAGTGAAACATATGGTAAGTACCTTAATTTAAGCGTGTGATATTAATGATTTGTTTAGCATGTCTGCTGGCATTTAGCCTGTTAGTCAACTGAGCAGTCTAGTTCTCGTGGGACGCAATGCCAATTTCTCTCATTGGTACAAGTAAGAAGAATTCTCTGTCCACATGTCTCAAAGTATTTAAAGGCCTAGTCTAGACTGGTGCCTCTTTCATCTCTACGGTAGTTGATACCTCCACCATCACCATTTGCCCTCCAGTAGTGGCTACTCCTACAGGATGAGAAGCTCCTGAAGCAGCAAGGCCAAACATGGCAACAGTGGGCTGCCCTCTAGTGGTCGTACTGCTTAACATTCATGCCAACATGAAGTAGGGTCTCAGGGTACTCTCATATCTATATTACCCTCTGGTTCTCTCCTTTGAGTTTATGCTGTTATAGTTAGATCTGCCGGAGTCACCAGCGACACTCTTGGGGAAATCATATTTATTACAGTCAAACTCCTGAGCAGAACTAATTTTATCTCTTCCTGAGATAATGACCGGCCTCCCATGCTGCTGAACGCTGTTGGAAGACTGACCACCAGGGCCTCCTCCTCACCATCACCAACCCGCTCTCCTGTTCATTTGTGCCAACTGCAACACCTTCAATTACATCACTGTGCCATCCAGATGTACCAGCATTGAGATAGGATGGGACCGTTTGAGCTCACTACCACTTTTCATAAAGACTCAGTCAGAGACCGCCTCAGTCAGAGACCGCCTCAGTCAGAGACCGCCTCAGTCAGAGACCGCCTCTACCAGTGCAGTTTCTAAAGCTTCACCATCCAGTCTTCAAACAGAGATCCTCTTAGCTTCTATTTGGTATTTAGCTTATTAAATTGTAAATATTGTTTGACCAGAGGAGGACGGGTCTCCCTTGTGAGCCAAGGTTTCTTCCTCCAGTCTGAGGGAGTTGCTGAGGGGCTCGCTCACTGGGGGATATATGTTATAACTGTATGTTTTCAAACTTCTGTAAAGCTGCTTTGTGACAACATCGTTGTAAAAAGCACTATACAAATAAACTTGAACTGAACTGAATTGAAGGAGGCGTGGACCTGAGCAGTGATGCTTACATCGTTTGAAGCAGGATGACATAATGGTGACACAAATATACTAGTTCCCAGTAAAGTATGAGAGAAGCTAAGCTCAGTAAAGAAAGGGTCGAAGTCAATGAGAAACGTTAAACAGTAAAGCTACGAATGAACTGTGCAAATAGCTAAACAGTAAGAGGTGGCTTTGATCAAAATAGCCTAATAGTAATACAAACAACAAGCAATAACATGGGTGGAAAAAGAAAAATATGCACAGATGAATCAACTGTGAGTCAACGGAATAGTCATCATCACGGATTAAAAGTTATAAAATAAGGCATATACATCATTTAAATGGCCTGCTTTTCCAGCTAGCCAGCCTGCCAGCTAATGAGCCATTTAACCTAATAACAAGTCCAGCTAAATGACCATTTATTCCCCACCCTGTGTGGAGCCACTGGAGAAGAGTCTGGCCAACCATACTCTGTTGGGATACATGAGTTACACTGACTAGATTTTAGCTTTGTCATAGTGATAATAGTGGAATAAGATGATAATTTAACATATTAAAACGTACTACAATGATAAGACACCACGTCAAGTCTATTAAGCAGAAAAAGCAAGCAAGCTCTTGCGGAAACCCATGAAAAAAAAACATGAAATGGATTTTTTTAGCTGTTATGTATATTGAGATGAGAAAAGAAAAACATGATGATGATAATGTTTTAACGATCCTCTTGACTCACTAAGCAGAAGCAGCCTAAAATTAACGTGCGGTTGAACCCCTTTGGCATTGTAGCAGAGAGTGCATGTGCATGTGACGTTCCTGGGGCTGATATTGCATGTGTGCAGTTAGACTCTATTGGACCCAGCTAGTAAAGTCAGTCTCAGAACCTACAGGTAGATAAGACTGAACTTCACGCCCAGGCAGGCGTGTGGCTGGCCCTTCACGTCTCTACAGCCTGTTTCTTTGCTACAGCCATTGTTTAGTCTGCTCATATTGAGAGTCTTGCACGCTTATTTTGCATATTCTTGACAGAACTTCTCATTTCTTCCATGTCCTGATGATATCTCTGATCTGAGATTAGTAGACATAGGGTCAATCTTGCCAGAAAAAGTTAGATTTGAGGGAGCCCACCTCAAAGAGTGTAGCAGGTCCACAATCATGGTCTTCTTGTTATAAAACGTTTTAGGCATAATAGGAAGCATAGAGGGCAGATGGTATTATTTAAAATGGTGTAAATAAAAAAACGTATAAAACTCAAGTTATTTTTTAACGGTTTCATAATATTTCTCAACATTTTGATGTGAAGACTTGTGTTTATGTGCTTTTAATCAAAAGACTAAAAGACACTTTTTGATGTGTCTTCAGAGAAGTAAGAAAAACTATGAGCAAGGCTGTGCAAGACTGATTCTGTATTACTATGACAGCTTTGGGAAATCATAAATCATAAAATGATTATCAATCATAAAAAATGTTTTTTTTCTCCAGACAGTTGCAGTTACCTTCTTGTTGCTCTTAAATGGGTTCCCAAGTTCACAGATCACAGTCGTGTTGGGTCTGCATACAATGTCTGGGTCCTGTTTACAACAAAAAAAAAACAGACAAACAAAAAAAAACCCCACATATTTAAAAAAAATGGCACTACCATGTAGTGGCTGTAAACCCTCTCAAAGGGCGCCACCGTGAGGCCTGACCTGTGTGCGCCAGCCGGAGTATTTCAGTGCCAGAGGGATTGTGATGTTGAGCGCCGCCTGATGAGCGTCCTCTGCTTCCCTGCCCTGCTCAGGTAGATTGGTCACCTCCACAAGTAGCATTATCTTCTTAATGTTGTTGTTATACTCTATGGTCTGGCTTCCACCATCACTGTGGACAAAGGCGTAAGAAATTACTTTTGAATAACACAAACACATGGAGTTGCAATTTGTTCCCTCATAGTTTCCACTCTTCAAAATCCTTATTTATTTCATTTTTTCTGCACATCCAAGCATATATAGACCATCTCTACAGCATAACACATTCTACCTCTTATTTAGGAGGGCCTCGGCCAATTCATCTTTCATCTTATTCACTCTAAAAAGGTTATTTTATTCTTCCTCAACACTACTGCATTCTTCAGAATCTTTTAAAAGTGGCAGGGCAGAATTAAACAACCAGCAAACTCCTCCCTTTTGTTTTGCACTTGCTTAGTTTGATTCGAACTGCGCCAACTGGCTTGCAAGGATTCTTACTCAGCCTCAACTACAAGGGAGGTCCAGCAACATGGGCATGTCTGAAGAAAGCTAGCTAACATTTTGATTGGTATTTTCTAAAGTTAGAGAAAAAAAAAACATTGATAATATTGTGGTCTTTGGTAACTGTATCATTCCACCACAAGAGATCACCCAAGCCACTGCAACTTGGCTACTGTTATCATTATATGGTCAATTATTTGCTTTCGTTTCCAAGTAGCTGCATTCTACATGGTAAAAAAACACTTAAAACTGAGAACTAGGAATTGCATCTACTGCGATCAGGTTGTTTTTGCCACACTGAACGTCCACCATAATATATTTCCTTGCAACTCACCTGGGGAAGAGTTCTTGATGTTCATTCACAAACACTGCCTTCACCTGTAGATTACTTCTGCATTTGTTATCAGAGCCACACTCCTTTCGGAAGTTGATCTAAAATGGCATAGATATCACCACAGTCGTTACATGGTCTCATTAAACTATTTGCAACTTTATTATTGCTGATTTTTCTTTTTTTTCAACCTCAGTTTTTTCAGTAACTCCTTGCTTGCTGCTAAGCACAGGGAACGCATCCAGGTTTTGCAAGACCTGTTGGGCCTTGACCTCAGGCTCATGCAGGGACACATTCAGAAGAAATACAACTGGCTCCAGCTTGTTCTTCACCTGCTCCTATAAAGGGGCAAAGCACAGAGCATATATGAGTGGAGTATGTGTTTTTGTGTGTGTGTGTGTGTGTGTGTGTGTGTGTGTGTGTGTGTGCGTGCGCGAGTTGTATGCTGTCTGTTATACACAACAAACAGGTCCTTGTTGGGCAGTCAAGTGATTATTAGGTACACCTACCTTTTATCTGCACTTATTGGCTATTTTATTGGGTACACGTACTATATAGCTGCACTTTGTGAATATTCAATCACTGACTTTAGCCTGTTGAGCACAATTTAGGAGACACCATGTACCTCATTCATCACTTCACTCGTCAATCGAATGCTTTCCTCACACTCAAAATGCTTAACTACGGGTGCATCTTGTAACTCAAATTTTGTGTCTTTGTTTCATTTCCATACATCTTTTGTGTCTTAGCTCCTCCCTCTGGGAACACAAGGAAAGATGCAAGGATAAGAAGTGTAGACAGAGGGATCAACAGCAAACGTGTTTGCCAAATCAACAACATCCAGAAAAACTGCTGACTTCTCTGGGCTTAAGCTCATCAAAAATGGACTGATGCAATGTGGAAACATGCACTGTGGATCTGATGAGTCAGCTTTTCACATTATTTATGTAAATAACAGACGTTGTGTTCTGTGAGTGCAGGTGTTAGACTGGCCTGCCTGTCTCCTACTGAAAATGTATGGCGCATTATGATTAAAATACAACAACAAAGGCCTTATATAGTTGTGCAGCTGAAGACTTGTTCAAATAAAGAATGGTTAAAAAAAATCCCCTTTCCAAAGTAGATCAATTAGTGTCTTCAGTCCCCAAACAATTACTAAGTATTGTTAAGAGGAAAAGCGATGTAAGTAATTACATGATCCTGTTTCCACTGTTTGTAATGTGTGGCTTTTTTATAAAAAAAAAACAATAAAGGTTTCATCACTTTTATCCAAAGTTACCATAGGAATAAACCCTATATTTAATAGCAACTAGTATCGACACATCAAATGCTGAAACAAAAGTTTTTTGAAAAATATATACCCATTTATATGTTGATGCCAACAACACGTTTCAAAAAAGTTCAGACAGGGGCAACAAAAGGCTGCCAAATGCTAAAATAAAAAAATAAAAATAAAAAAAAAGCACCTGGGGGTTGATTGACAACAGGTCAGTGACATGATTGGGTATAAAAAGCATCCCAAAGAGGCTGAGCCTTTCAGAAGTAAAGGTGAGGAGGAGTTCACCACTCTGTGAAAGACTGTGCAAGCAAACAGTGCAAAAATTCAACAATAACTTTTCTCAACGTAAAATAGCAAAGAACGTTTGCTTTTCATCGTCTGCGGTACATAATACCATTAAAAGATTCAGAGAATCTGGAGAAATCTCTGTGTACAAGGGACAAGACCAAAAACCAGCATTTGCTGGCCGTGGTCTTTGGGCCCTCAAGCGGCACTGCATTAAAAACAGACTTGATTCTGTAGTGGAAATCACTGCATGGGCTCAGAAACACTTCTAAAAACTGTCTGTGAACACAGTTCATCAATGCATCTATACATGCAAGTTAGAACTCTAAAATCTGAAGAAGAAACCACTTATAAACAAGATCCAGAAACACTGCCACCTTCTCTGGGCCCGAGCTCATTTAAAATGGACTGAGGTGAAGTGGAAAAGTGTCCTGTGGCAAGACCAATCAACATTTGAATTTCTTTTTGGAAATCATGGACACGGTGTCCCCTAGGCTAAAACCGCTCAGCTTGTTATCAGTGCACAGTTCAAAAGCCAGTATTCATGATGGTTTAGAGGCTCATTAGTGCACATGGTATGGGTGACGTGCACATCTGTGCATTACAACAGCATTAGCAGTCGGAGTGCTAAGTTGGCAAGCCTGCAGTCCAGACCTCTCACCCCATGTTTTTGGAAATGGGGTTGTATATGTAGAATTTTATTTTGAGTGAAAACCAAGTGCATTCTTTGTTAAATATTATTATCATTCATTTTAAGTGACTGAGATTCCAGATCCAAAGCAGCTGAACTGCTCTCCTTCAGAACGGTGCATCAATGCACAATACACATTGAGGGACTAGGTACTGCACTGTGATGTGTTTTTGCTCTGTCACAGCCCTACACCTTAACGGATTACCACTCTGTATCAAAATGGCAAATGTCTCTTACATTCACACTCAGTTTGAATTCCTGGCAGGTGGGGGAGGAGAATGCCAGGACACCTGTGTAGGTGTTTAGCTTGGTGTCAACAAACTGGACCCTTGGGTTGCGCTGAGCACGGTCAGCCTCTATGGTGTACTTCACAGCTGAGGAGATACAAGGACATGGAAATGTTTAACTCATCACTCTGGAGACATTTAGGAATGTCAGTCATACATACACTGCAGGCCAAAAGTTTGGAGCCAAAACTAATATCATAAAAATTATACAAAGCAAGAGAGACTGTTTACTGTGTTGTAAATGTAACACAACTTAGATCTGCGGCAATAATGCACGTGATATATTCTTAAACAGTTTAGCTCCTGGTGATTCTCTTGCAGGGTTCAACTGCAGCTGACTTTTATATCCATTTTATCCATTTATATACATTTATATATTGAACTGCTCCCAAATGCTTGATGAACTGAATGAGGTATGCTATGACAGGAGTTTTTACAGAATGGAAAACTCAACTAATGGAGTCTGAGAAGGCTTTCCTGTTAGAGGAAACTACTGCAACTGTGATGGACTGGTGACCTGTCCAGGGTGTATCCTGCCTTCCGCCCGAAGACTGCTGGGATAGGCTCCAGCACCCCCCCGCGACCCTGACGGAGAAGCGGCTTAGAAAATGGATGGATGGATGGGTGGAAACTACTGCAAACCAATAGAATATTTTGGAAAAATGTCTTGGGGCTATTGCTGTCATTAACTCAGCAGTGGTTTATATACCCTTTAATACAGGATCAGCAGTTGCCTGTTTAATTAACCATAATGGCTCTGTCAAAACAATGGGCCTACCTGCTCCTGGCTTTGGGCAGCATAACTAAAATTTCAATATTGTATCTATATAATTTGTCTATAGACAACCTTAAGGTACGTACATGTAAGCACACAGCAGTGCTTAATTATGGCTCATGTCCAAATTTCGTCATCTGTTTCAGTCATGCATTCAAAACACTTGTGCCCATATCATCCCTATCTGCGTTTTGCCTCTGTAAGTTTCTCTAGCACAGAGCACTTCACATCAAACCACTCTGAATGACTCTTTATAGCTAAACCATTTACTTATGTAGACGTTTTGAGCCACAGTGTTTCTCCTTGTAGTAAGGACACACTTGCCCATCCAGCATCAAAGCGGCAGTGTTATTAGCTGTTATGTAATATATATTATATAACTGTTAATATTGTCGAGGTTGACACCAGAGCACAGGGATAGACTGTGTACAAAATATAACTATATATGAGTCTGTAAACTCTAAAATGTTACATTTAGTTTGTCAGCAAACACACTTATCCACAGAGGATTAAAAGTTCATGTAGTGTGAGAAGTCATGCAAAAGTGGTTCAACAGTGTTCTCCTGTATGTTCATCGTTGATGTTAAAGAAACCCCAGACACAAGGGCATCCCAATGCAGAACATAGCAGCTGAGTTTAGGACTCATTCAGGCTTATATTCATGTTAAACTCTATAACAATAAGAGTGTACTGTGTTATGTTTTAGATAAACTGCCTGCCTCTATACTTTTGGCCTGTAGTGCACATGCATGCATCTTTATCACTTACAAATGTCGTTCTTGAAGTCAAGGTTTCCATTGCTCAGTGTGTAGGCATAACACATCTTCACCGTCACACTGCAAATACGGTTCAAGAGTTTCGGTTAAAAGTATCCAAATACAGACTCGAGGCAAATGTTTCATCTACTTTGCTATTCCACTCAAATCTATGTGGAAAGCAGTCTTCTTACCAAGCATCCTTGCACTGGTTGGGGTCAACAATCTTCGGCTCTACTGTGAAATTCCTGGATAAATGGATGACTGGACGTGCCCTAAATAAAATTAACGATACAAAAAAATTTAGCATAAAATTGTGTATACCGTCCCATAGTTACTCAAAAAGTAATCCATTACAAATGACTAATTACTTCTCTCAAACTTTAATGAAATTACTTTAGTTATTACTTCTTAGAAAAATCATCTCAATCCTCATTACGTTCTACACTAATCACTAAAACCCAAAGAAATATGCACCAACTGGACAGTAGGTGATAACCAATAATTCATTCAGTACTTTTTTAAATATTTACATAGAACCAGCCAAAGTGAACACTTTCTAAAGGTAAGTGAATTTACCTGCCCGAGCTATGAACTTGACATTGGCTAATATTATCTGAAAGCCCACAAACTTCTAATAAAAAAAACAGCTGTCTCTAATTAAAAGCTTTATGAATCAAATAATGTATAGCTAACAAAACAGCTTGAATGGTTTAACCACAAATAACAACACATTGCTTACACCTGCAGCATTTGAGATATTAACAAAAGTCAAGTCTGGGCTATTCAGGTTAGATACAGAATCGCAGAACTTCAAAAGGGGCCACATTTCATTGCGTGTCCTTTTTCATATTGGATTATGGGTTATTTTTATAGACGTAAGTCCTGTAAAAGATTAGTTGAAGCAACTTTACTATCAGTGCTGGACTATGGCGACGTTATCTATAAATATGCTGCTCCAGCTCTCAAATTACTGGACCCAGTGTATCGCTCTGCCCTGAGCTTCATTACTGGAGGTCCCTACAGAATCACCACTGTGAGCTGTGTGCGAAAGTTGGGTGGCCCTCTTTAACGGGACGAAGGGAAACACACTGGTTGATTTTTATTTATAAGACACTCTCTGGTCTTTTGCCAGAATATATCACTTCACTGATGAATACAAATAACAGTAATCATCAGACTCACTCTAGTAACTGGATCAGCTGCCAGGTACCAAGATTTTTTACTGAACTTGGAAAATCTGCTTTTAGTCACAGCACCAGCTGGAATTCACTACAGGACCCACTAAAACTCGGCTCACTGGCGTCACTCAGTCATTTTAAACTTTTAATATCGAACCACCTTCAGACAGCCTGCACCTGCTTTACTTAATCTTATTTATTCTTAACTTTTATTTCTTGTTTTAGTTCTTCTCTTAGTTCTTTATTACTTTAACTTATTTTAATTCATTTTTATTATTATTATTATTATTATATTTTTATTTTATTAATATCTTCTTTTGATCTTAATCTCTTGTCAATTAAAGCTCAAGTTTTATTTTTATTATTATTTTATGTATCTTTTTTTTCACTGTTAGTTTTAAATTTTCTTTTCATTTAAAATGATTAAATATAGATATTATTTTCCTCATCATGTCAATCCCTGTTTTTGTAAATGCTCGGCTACATTGAAAATGAGGGTTGCCCTCAATGTACTTACGAGTCAAAATAAAGGTTGATTGATTGATTGATTGATTGATTGATTACATACCAGATAATCAGATTGCTTGTTCATAGCAATGGAAAGTTGTTGTATTACACAATGTTATTATCTTTTAATCTAACTTAATCTAAACTAATCAGTAATTTAAAATAGATGAGCATATACCTTTGGAAGGCACCCTTGTCATTCTCGGTCATTGACCATGTTCACTCTACATTTGTCTTTTTTACAGTCCAAGCTGTGCAGTCAAAAGATCAAAGTATATTAAAGGGCAGGAACAGATTTTTGCTTTGTTTAAATGCACGGGCTTAATTTAGATCATTTGAAATATATGTGTAACGCATGTGTAAATGAAATTCCTATGATGTAAGTAACTGTAAGTATTCCCTACACTATTACAGGGAAAACATACTACATTACTGTACTGCATTATCCCACCGCACTGCCCAGCACTAAGACACTTCAGTGCCTGGAGATTCCAGTTCTTGCCACTAGAGGGACCTGTCACCTCATTATTAAATGTGTCTGTTTCACTTGTTCCGCCCGACGACCGCTGGGATAGGCTCCAGCATCCCCCGCGACCCTGAGGGAGAAGCGGCTTAGAAAACGTGTGTGTGTGTGTGTGTGAAGCATTTAAGTTTCACGAATGCTTAGGCTGTCTTCACATAATGGTCTGACGCTCCTGTTTCTCACTTGCTACGTTTTCATTGTGAGGTCTTTGTAGTCAAGTGCAATGTGTGTTTCCATTCTATCACTTGTCTATTCTTAGAACAGAGAAATGAATTTAAGCGATTTTCTATGGTACTCAATCATCAAAATGGAACCAAAAGTGTTTTTTCTATGGCACTGCTCCAGCAAAACCCTTTTGGCACAATTATCTTTAAGAGTAAAGCCTGCTAGTCAAGCTTGGCAGCTGAATGTCCTGCCAACAATAACTAGGTTAGCCTGATCTACTTTGGCATCTTCTTAATAGTTTTGTTATCTTGTGCATCATTGTGTAAACAAACCAGTGGTTACAGTAAGTTAATGACTGTGGCCTAATTGTTAAAGTAAGCTGCATTTAGAGAAAATAACAAAATTCCTACCATCAACCCGTGAATCTGTTCTTTCGTCTGCTTTGGTGAAAGACGTTAAAGGTCAACAAGTCGCAAACCCAGGTATCAAGGTCAAAAGGTCAACAAGTCACAAACCCAGGTATCAAGACTGATTCAAAAGCTTTGTTTAATTACGACATGGAAAGCCATGTGCAGCTTTTTTAGGCCAGGAACTCATAATTGTGGTATTTCTTACAGCACATCAAAGCATTATTATTTTCGCTGTGAAGCCCTATCAGTATCTACTTCCATTTCAGAGTATTCTTGGTCTCTCAGCCTTCCATGATCTCGCGGTTTGTGTTTCGTTGATTTCGGCTCTCTGTTAAGTCTGCATTCTTTTAATTATGAATTATTAAATCCACACCTGGAGCCTAATCTCTGTCAGTGTGACAGTATTTTTATAAATAACTGAATACCTCAGAAGGGCTATGCGGTCGTCAAGTGAGCCAACCAAGATGTCAGGGTACTTGTTTCCGTCCATGTCCATGCCTCCACTGAGAGAATAACCAAATGTATGGAACCCACCGCTGCCCACAGACTTCCCTTCAATAACCTAGGAAAAAAAGTATTATAGCCAATACACTGCCCACCAGTGACCACCGTTCTACACCAAATTCACCTGAAACAACATCTGCTAATCCAGAATGAGAAACAGCACCTTTATGCTGAAATAGCTTATTAAACCATTGTTCACAGAGAACATGAGATTAGGCTTGACATTACCTGACTGTAGGCATTCGTTATGCCCTCCTTGCTGCCCATCCACACATAAACCTTTCCAGAATCATGGAAAGGAGCTCCCACTGCAAAATCTGACAAAACAGACCAAAACAGTCAAGACTAGTCAATGGTTATTTATATAGTACTATTTACAACGGGAGTTGTCACAAACAGTGGGGACAGCACTTCCATCATGCAGGATTCATCTGTCCTTTAGGTGGCAGCAACACGACAGTTATCAATTTTCGATTTAATTCTCTGGTCCTTTTTTAAATGTGACCCCCATGAATGAGCACACAGTACTGGTTCTGTTGTGATTCCTTTCCACTGATGGTTGGTGGGGGTGGTAATAAATTGTGCAGCAACATATGAGCTAAGGTAAGTAATCACATGTAATGTACCTGGAAAAAAAACAACTTTTTCTGTAAGTACAACACAGAAATGTGCATTCAGTATTTTGACTCTATTAAAGTGCGTCCAACGAAGTGAAAAAGTACTGTTTATTACTATATACGACTTCGTAACAATGTACTGTATATATGCACTAAACTGAACTGAGCTACACTCACTGACTTATTTGCTTGACAGACCTCTCTTAGTATAGCAGTTATACTGACATGGAAGGGTGGACCTAGACTCCTTAGTTCCAGTGAAGGGAAATCTTAACGCTTCAGCATACCAAGACATTTTGGTCAATTGTATGTTTCCAACTTTGTGGGAACATTTTGGGGAAGGCCTGTTTCTGTACCAGCATGACTGTTTCCCAGTGTCCAAAGCAAGGTCCACAAAGGAATGTCTGGGTGAACCTAACTGCCCCATCCTGAGTCTTTACCCCACTGAACACCTTTAGGATCGATTAAAATAGAGACTGTGAGCCAGACCCTTTCATCCAACATCAGTGTCTGACCTCACAAATGTTCTTCTGGATGAATGTCGCATAGTTCGTATGTCAGTGCATCCCTATTTACAAAGCACATCTAAATGGAAAGTGTTCCTGATGTAATGGCCAATGAGTGTAAGTAGGTGTAACTAAAAAATAAACCTAACAAACTCATATGAGCAAGGTATGAGTATATAGAAAAGAATTGATAGAATTTACAACCATTTGTCTCTGTGTTTGCACACTGTGAAATTAGGGCTCTGCATTTAACCCATCCATGCAGTGAAACACCCACATACACACTAGTGAACACACACACTAGGGGCAGTGAGCACACTTGCCCGGAGCAGTGGGCAGCCCTATCCACGGTGCCCGGGGAGCAGTTGGGGGTTAGGTGCCTTGCTCAAGGGCACTTCAGTCATGGACTGTCAGCCAAGGGGATCGAACCGGCAACCTTCCAGTCAGAGGGCTGGTTCCCTAACCTCCAGGCCACGACTGCCCCCAAGCGTAAACACTGTCCCCCACTACCAGAAATTATGCAGTTGGGATTCCCGCAATTGGGGAATTCCACCCAAGTGCAACGGCAGAGCCTCGCCCTGGGTGAACCACCTTCGTGGTCATGGTATCGCCCCTGCCAGGTAAGTATATCTTATTCATGTATTTATCATGACTTTGTGATCCTCTAAAAAACAAACAAAATTGAATAATTAAAAAACACAGCACCTTGGAATCCATCCTGATTGACGTCTCCTATCGCTGCCACAGCCAATCCAAATGCTGAATCCTTTACACCATTCAGGACTATCTTGTTTTCAAACGATCCATTCTCATTCATGAAGACATACACCGCTCCACCCTGCTCCTTGTAGCGGTCAAAGTAAAATGGTGCTCCAACGATCAGGTCGTTCCAGCTAAGGCAGGAATTCAAAAGAGATAAAGCAAAAGCAGACTCAGTTTTGTTTCTTTCCCTTTATCACACAAACGCTGCATTTCGCAATTTTTTTTTTCAGAGAAGAGCAAATGACCTGTCATAAAAAGGCTTTCAGCTGCTAACCTGTTGACAAGTTGTTGAAGGCTTGTGAATCAACGGGTGTCTGTATGAAAGCAGACAAGCATGCGACTGCTGGGACATAATGTAATTCGAGATAAGTGAGGAGAGATGCTTTGGTCTGCCTCCTCCGAGCTCATCTACCACAGAACAGGTAAGGGATAACAAGGGGAGGTGTGGGAATGGTGGGTGGCAAGAAAATTTAAGCAATGCCAGGAACTTCAATGCCATATGGCCTATATGTATTTATACTGCATAAAACAGCAATCCAATTATAATTTGGTTATGTTTTACACCAGTCAGGTTCATGTTCATTAAAATGGTATAAAATGCAGGTTTTGCCTAAATAATGATTTGACGGTTCACTTTTCCAAGCCATTGTTATAAGCACATTCTTTTGGCTGAAAAAAGCAGATAAGGTGCATGGGGTAGCACTACCGCAAATACAGCTCTTCTCAAAATTAACCCGTTGTTTGAAAACAATTAGAAAGGCTGAGCCCAACTTTTAATGGGCTGTTTTTTGCCTGGGACTCAGGGAACCTGTGAATAAATAGTGAATGGTGTTAGGCTGAGTTAGGGAAAGTGACCTACTCATCATTGTTGAGGTCCGTCACCGCTATGCTGCTCCCAAAATAAGAGCCCACTTGCTCCCCTAGAATTGTCTGCCTGACCTCAATGTTGGACTGCCCTTTCGTTGCTAGAGTAACCGATCCTCTGGACTCATCTCTGGGAGCCCCTGTGACCACAGTGTACTCCTGTCTGTCCAGTAACTTCTTATGTTCAGTAACGGAGTATCCTAAAAATCAAAGCAATTTCAGTCACTAACACATAAACTATGAGACAATCATGTATTTGGTAATGCGATTTGGTAACGTTATTACTTTATTGAAATAATGACTCGAGTAGAAGTAAAAGTAGAAGAGCAAAAACAGCTTAAGTAGGTCAAAATCAAAAAAGGTCAAAACTCTCCTGAGTAACTGAGTTTACTACAGAACTACAGTGGCACTTGTTAGTGCATCCAGTATCTAGTAATAGGAACTGAATTTTGTTAAGTGACATATTTCTCTTTTTTGGGCTCCTTTTGATCTAAAACTGATAAAGCTCAAAAATTTGCCAGGTACTTTTTTTTAAATATATAATCATGAACATAAATAAATAAAAGTACTCTCATCTGAAAATTCTCAGCGAAGTTCAAATCCATCAAAATGATAAATTATACAGGTACATGTTTCTGTACAAAACTAGTTACTACTCACAACCTCCTGCATTTAGCTTCCAAATAAAAAACCTAGTCATACCCAAGTAGCTGTTCCGAGTGTCCTTTGGCTCAAAGTCTTTGACGTTGTAATCCCAAGAGTTCTCCGGCTTGGTGTCTCTCCACGTTATATGGACATTGCCTGATATACAAAGTTACATACTCAATCAACTCACATTTTTGCTGGTAAGTCGCATATCGCTGTTGTCGGGACATCGTTTTTCAGTTTTTGACATAATTTGAAAGTACCTGTTACCCTTTACATTGTATGCAAATTTCATGATGAATGGAGCAAAAGAAACTGCCGAAAATTACTTAGAAAAAATTCTGGTTCCATTGACTTACACTGAAAGTAAAGTAGGTTTTTCCTTCTCCTGTAAAGTTACCATTCTGGAGATACAAGGTTTTGTTCCGACAGCAGCGACATACACCATATGTCCAAAATTATGCAGACATCTGTTCATCCCATGTTTCAAGGGTACTACTATGGGGCTTATTCTCCTTTTTACTGTAGTAACAGCCTTTACACTTCTGGGAAGGATTTACATTAGATTTTAGAACAGTGCTGTAAGAATTTGATTGAGTTCATTAGTTATTACTTTTGAATCAGCAGCTCACCACAAATCAGTATTTTGTGATAAAGACCCATATATTTATATGGGGGTTCCAGAGCTATTGATATTGCTGCACCGCCACTTGACTTAAGGTTTGGGCCAACTGGGAGAGCAGAGGAGAGCGTGTAAAGAACTCCCAGAATACCTTGTGCCTCTCTGAAGCCTTTGTCGGTTCAATTTGATGTGCTAGTTGTTGTTTTAATGTTGAGATGTGTGAATATTTTGGCTGTACCATCGACACCATCGTCGTGTTCTCATCCCCCCGGCGTTTAGTACCCCCTCTCTGTTTCAGGAAAGAGCATTTTCCTGACGAAAAATCCATGTCTTCTTCTGCAATGATGCCACAATACTTACAAGTTCAATTCATCCCAAAGGTACAGGATGGAGCTCCAACCCCCCTTGAGAACGCAGTTCCACTGCCCTACAGCCCCCATGATGTAGGATTTATACTATCTATGTGCGACAGCTCGAGAGCATCCCATTCTTTGGATACTTTCTGAATAATATTTGAATACTTTTCTTTAGGGATTATAAACGCTGTAATTGACACCTGTATCCGCAATGGGATGCACCTTAAAGTAAGTGAATTAACTAATCAAACTGGGCACATTTGGATATATAGTGCAATTTTTAGTAGTGGTCTACTTCGGCTAAAATAAGCCAAAAAAAACACCCAAAATGTCTAAAATTTACATGCTGCTTCAGAGGCAAAAAAAAAGCAAATAAATGCTAATAGTACCTACCCTGCCACAGGTAGCTGCCGGGACTGCCGATGTAGACGTCACTCTCCGTCATGCCTGCAGAGATGCCCATATTGCACATGCCCTCCAACTCCATATCAAAGTTGGGGTTGCAGACTTCATATGTGTGGGTCTGCCAGTCATCGTTAGGGTCAAAAGTCAGGTCATTGCCCCGAACAAAGCACTTGCCCACCATTCTCCGCTGCTCCTCTGTCCCCCCGCGCACTATTTTTACATAGCGGTGACCACAAGCCTGTCAGGCATGAGATGGGGATCAGAATCAGCATGAAGGTATAAATGAAACAAAAACATTCTTCAGAAACTAGCAACACTACCATGAGGTGGTTATTACTGTCATTGTGCTACATGATTTCAGTGTAAACACAATATCACATGATTCCTGACACGACACCTTTCTAGATATGGACCAACAGACATCTAGAGGCTATTATGTTTCTTCATTTCGACCAATAGGAGAGAAACATACCAGCACTCGTCCACCAGGCTGCTCTCTCTGACTGGCTACTGTCACCCCAAGCCACATACCCTCTATCATCTCAGATGAGTCCGCTACAGGAGAGAGAACATAAATAAGCAAGTGGACACAAGGGAAATATTTATGCTACTGACACAATCAAAGCATTCACAATCAGTCTGATTTAACCATTGGTACTGAAAGCTACCGAAATGTTCACATCACTTTTTACCAGTTCTTTAGTTCCATAGACTTTAAGAAGCCTTAACAAAATCCAACAACTGGTAATACTGGCTGGTAAAATTTGATATACTCAATAATGAAACAGAATCCAATAATTTAATGACATGCATGCGCCACTAATACAGATTCAGTGTATCAAATCTTTCTTAAACCATCTAAGTTGTATTATACTATGGAAAGGACAGAAATAAAAGGATTGGGAAATAATGCTTTAGATAAGGTAGATCTCTGCTTACAGGGTAGGAAAAAAGTGTTATAGTACTCGAGTCTGTTAGACACGCCATGTCAGAGTTCAGAAACAAAAAGAATGATCAAACAAATTCACAGAGAATGCAGAACTAACTGCTGAATTTCCAGCACTTCACTTCATCATAAACGACAAGTCCATCATAATAAGAATCCCATGCAATTCTACTGTTAAATGTATTTATTTCCAGTGAGCACTAAAATGTTTTAGACATTATGAATTTCTTCTAATAATAATAATAATAATAATAAATCATCATGATCATCATCATCATCATCATCAGTAGTAGTAGTGGTCCATGGTGACAGAAGACTTGCTAAGCACTAATGAAGAGGTGCTCAAATGAGAGCGTACATGCAGTTAAAATTGATTTTACTTTCTTTATCCCCATATCTTTTTTTTTCTACCGGCCCCTCTAGGAGAAGACAACCTGACTAGTGACCCCCAGGTTATTTGACCTTAAGACCCCTGCTTTAGCTATATGTTTAAATAAAATCTGTTTGCTTCAAATTGATCCTTTCCACAATAGCTTCACTTGGCAGATTAGAACGGATGTATGTCGTTTGGTTTGTTGACTTAAGGTGGTGATTCTGAATAAAATAAAATAGAATATTAGTTATTAGTATAAATACCATGTATAATTTTTTATTCTCTTTCTTTATCTTTTTTCTTTTCCTTTTCATATTTGTGAAAAAAGCTTATTCTGGCCTCAATCTTGCCTTGAACTTGACTGTACAAAGTCTTGGTCTTGAGTCAACCTCAGTGTTACCAGGTCTTGCTAATGACTCAGACTCTTCTCTAGTGCTCTTGACTACAACCCCAGCAGAAAAGGCCCAAATGTTTGAGAGTTATTCAGAGCCGAAGGCCGCAGCAGAAGCATTTGCATACCAGCATGTTTATATTAACAGTAACACAATAGCAGCGACTTTTCATTTCGTTTCAGTTATTGACTCAAATCCCTGCTGAAAAGACAGCAAGGCCAGCCAGAGGAGGTGTAAATAGCTTTCATGCCACTTGTGATCCAAAAACCAACAGAGTGAATAGAGATCAGATAAGGGCAGGCGACTGTTTATTCAAGAAACAAAAGCTCAGCTTACGCGCCGCATGAGGTCTAAAGCGCTCTGCATTACACCTGGAAGTGCAATGCTTGCAGAAGAAATCGCCCAACATAGTTAGACCGATAACATATTTCTTTCAACATAAACAACTGACACAACCATGGAAATTGTTATGCCAGGATGCCTGTTATTTCAGGATTCTAGCATTTGCCACTGACTACAGACCACATACGAGTCGTATTTATAAGGTAGATCATTGAAAAATACTTAGGGCCAGTAACAAATGAGCAATCCAATCACGGTTTTGTAAGCAGGTCACAGCAAGTACAAAACCTCAAACACTAAGTGAAAAGCGCATTCATAGAAGGTGAAATTAAAGACTACGGGCTAAAGCAAAACTCAACCTACACTATACACTTATTCACCTCGGTGGAATAATCCTAACTTCAAAGGAGAGTAACCTAGATAGTAACCTGGTCCCAAACCTTCTGCAGAGACTGAACCTGTGGCTATGTCTGCCTATGATACTAGCCAATCATTGCTCACCTTGAAGGGGAAGGCGAGGGGGGAGGGGGGGTGACTAGACTTTTGAACATAATAACCTGTGGTGAGACACTCAGACAGGTGAGGTTTTGCTGTGGCTCTGTTGGAGCTTGTTGGGGCATTTTGTGACGTTTGGGAATAAGAGGAGGGGATTTTGGAAACTATTTTCTTGATTTTGTGGGTTGGGTTATTCGAGACCTAATTTGCATGTAACCATGGGAAACTACACTGTAAAAATATTTCGATGAACTCCCAACTTTCAACTTTAAATAATGAGTTTGAAATGAATGTGAGACAAACATTATAATTCATTCTAATTCTATCATTTAACTTACTATTAGATGTTTAATGTGCTCAAACTTTTGAGGCAGCCAAGATATTTTTTGTTACTTGTTTTTTTAAATGATAACACACCGTTATAGCACTTAAGTCCAGTAGATACACCTTTTCAGAATTAAGAAACGAACAGAATTATCAAACAAATCCAAAGGGGGATGCAGAACTAACTGCTCTCCATTTGCAGCACATCTAGGAAGGCCACTACTATACTACTATAAGACATACATAACTTGCTCGAGAGTCCCAGATGAAGAAATGCACAAAAAGACCACCCACTGTTGTTCTTGCTGCCTATAACTGTAAATGTAAGTATTTCTATGTATAAGAAATTTATGCGTGTGTTCATGCTCTATGAAGTCTTTAAAGGAGGAATTCAGAATAAAATATAGCTTTTATTTCAGAACTCGAACATTGAAGTCTGTAGTCAGTGTAAATGTTCCACAAACACATGCCAAAATCTTCATACTTCATATTATGTCGAAAAGCTACGAAAGCTCAATTAAACTAAAACTACTTAGTAAAATGGCATGGATAGAACTCACGTACAGGCTAATAATTTTACTACTATATAATCCACAGCTGTACGAGAAGACAGAAGACACCAAACCACGCTTGCCAACAGAGGAATGGAAAAGGGGGATGAGAGACAAAAGGCAAGTACAGACCCGAGCTGTGGTTTTTCTACCCAGCTCTAGCACTCGGCTCATTGGTAGAGACAAAAGATGACACTGGAATTAGGAAAGGATTATACAAAGGCTTCTCTCACTTAGAGATTTACCTGCTGTGGACTGCTAACAAAACAACGTTAAACTAAAAGTAATTCATGAAAAAAAGAAAAAAATGATGCAAGTCATCAAAACCAAATTATTAAAAACAAAACAATGTCAAATGATAATATAGAGAATTTAAAATGCGCAGAATAGCTTCACTATAAAGTCTAATATTCCTTTTTTCAGCCTAATCCTGATCTGTTGCAACTTAGAAAGGAACAGAAAACCCTTTCCCTCGGGAACGCAATGAGAAAGCATGGGCAGGTGCTTTAGCTTGCCTGTTCTTTTACTAAGCAAAGGGAATGTGTCAAAACGACTGTCCATGATATTCAACTGTAAGCTGGTTCATTACAACCAATTTCCTACTGATGCACGTGCATGCAAACTGTGGCTTTTGGCAATATTCTAAAATGTGCGGCACGTAAATATTTTGGATGACACCTGAAAGAAGTGCATTTTCCCCATCTTTGTTGTGCTCACTTACTGTCATGCCATCTGTTGGTGGGTCCAGGGAGCCCCTGCTGGGTCCAACTGACACATTTCTTCATGTGGATGTTTAAACATACAAGACTGAAGCTCATTTGTGCCGAAAATGTGCTCCTCAACCTCGTAATCAGACCTTGTATTGATTTTCCTATTTGAATCACTTAACCCTAAAATACGGTGTGTGTGTGTGTGTGTGTGATGATTTATGCATACAGTGCTAACTGGTGGAGTGTAAACTTACATTGCATGTTGGCTACATTATTGGGGTAAGGGGAAAATCAAGTAAACGTAAACTTTAGTTATTACCAGTCACGTGCACACTTTCTCATAAACTAGCCGTCGGCTTACTTGAAGTGATGAGCTCGACTCTGGTGCAGTCCGTCACGTCGGTGGTAATGGGGCAGGAATATATGGCTCCGGTCTCGTTTACTCTGAGTTTGGATGAAGCTCTCTCTCTGGGCGCCCCAGCCAGGAGCCTGCACACAGACAAACACACTGAATACATTTTCAGGGGACTACTATTTCCTGGTGCTGCAACAAGACACAGCAAAAAGATTTCTGACAAGCAGTAATGGCCAAGATTTACACCACCTCTGCCGAGACATCTTAACAACTGTATCAGCTTTGTTGGTTAAATGATGCTATGATTTATTGTCATAATCTGCTTCAATCCTGTCTTGTTGCTATATGTTATGTGCTCGAGACCTACTAACCCTAACAAACTTCCAGCTGTAAGAGAGGACAGACGGCACTACACCATGCTTGCCAACAGAGGAGTGGAAGAGGGGATGAGAGACAAAAGACGAGTACAGACCCGAGCTGTGGTTTTTCTACCCTGCTCTGGCACTCAGCTCATTGGTAGAGACAAAAGACGACACTGGAATTGGGAAAAGATTATACAAGGGTTTCTCTGACTGTTCACTAAAATTAAAGGTAAACTAAAAGTGATGCTGGAGTTTTCCTTTACGCTGCTTTATAAATTTAGCAACTGAACATGTATCAAACGTGTGTTAAAGAAACGTCACGTGCTCGTAACACTACACTGTATTTATGCTGGATGTGCGGGTATTTCAGACACAGACACCAAAACGAAACTAGTCAAAATCAAGGCACCTACAAAACACAGTAACACACTGCTGGCAGCAAACGCAGAGCAGTAATTTGATCTGAAGAATGTAGCAAATTTCAGATTAGAAACTAGTCACAGTTGTTAACTGGCGATTCTTTTTCTCATCTTCTCATGGCAGCACTTACTTTCTGCATCTGCTGTACTAACCACAAAGTATTTGCTCCCAGCCTGTAGAATTCTGTCCTGTCTCTGAGCGTGAATGATGTCATGAGAGAGTTTTTTTTGTGTGCCCTGGAGGAGTACAAGCTTTCACCAGGTGTTGGGGCTGCGGGCCAAGCAGCATGGAGGGGTTTGGACTTGCAGACTTGTAAAACTCGAGCTGAAGACGCACTGATAAAGACTAAACACAGCTTGGTCAGCAGAGTGACCGATTTTCCAGATGAACCAGTAATATCTGTCTAAATGGTTTTCAAAGGTCATATCTGTGTATCACTTTGTATGGCAGAAGCTAGCCGCACTGCTTGGCTCCCAGAAGTGCTGGAAGATTTTTTTTATGGTAGACCACAAGTCTTCAGGGCACGGATTCCACAAGACGCTGGAAACATTCCTTTGAGATTCTGGTCCATGTTGGCAAGACTGCATCACACAATTTCAGCAAATTTGTCAGGTGCATTTTCATGCTGTGCATCTCCTGGTTTACCACATCCCAAATGTACAGGATTCAGATCCAGTGAGAACATTAAACTCATTGTCATGTTAAGGAAAGCAGTTTGAGATAACTTTTGCTTTGTGATATGGTGCCTTATGCTGAGAGTAGCCATTAGAAGATGGGTAAATTGTGCATATGAAGGGATGCACTTGGTTAGACTATGGCATTCATGCAACGATTGGCTGGTACTGACAACCCGTGTGTGAAGAAAACATTCCCCACACCATTACACCACCTCCACCAGCCTGGACTGCTGACACAAGGCAGACTGGATCCACAGAGTTATGCCGTTGGCACCAAATTTTGACTCTACCATCTGTGTGACTTAGTAGAAATGGAGAATTCTCAGACCAGGCTATGTTTTTCCAGTTTTTAACTGTCCAGTTTAAGAGAGCCTGTGCCCACTGCAGCCTTAGTTTCCTGTTCTTGGCTGACAGAAGTGGAATCCCACATGCTTGTCTGCTGTTGTAGCTCATCCGTCTCAAGGTTCAACATGTTGTGCGTTCTGAGATGCTTTTCTGATCACCACAAGTGTACAGAGTGGTTATTTGAGTTACCACAACCTTTCTCAACTCAGTCTGGTCATTCTTCTTTGACCTCTCTCATCAACAAGGCATTTCTGCAGAACTGCTGCTCAATGGATGTTTTTTAATGGCACCACTCTGAGTAAAGTCTTGAGACTGAAGTGCATGAAAATCCCAGGAGATCAACAGAAACACCCAGACCAGCCCATCTGGGACCAACAATCTTGCAAGTGTCAAAAAGACTGAAATCACATCTTTTCTCAATTCTGATGGTTGATGTGAACATTATCTGAAGCTGCCATCTTATATTTACATGATTTTATGCACTGAAATGCTGCCACACCATTGGCTGATGAGATGATTGCACAAACACATAGTTGTATAAGTGTTCCTAATAAAGTGCTCAGTGACTATGCAATATCACCTACACAATATAAAGGGCTGTTCGTATTTGCAAATCATGTAAAAAAAAAAAAATTATGAGATGCATAATTGTTTTTTTACATTTTGTCTATTTTCTTCTATTTACATTTGCATTAATTCAGAATCACACCAAATTAAAAGAATCAACCTGAATTGTGGGGAAATTTTATAATGCACTGAATTGTTTCCTAAATAGATTTACACCATTATCCACTACTTTTCAAAAGTTTTCAATAAATTTGTTTGTTTCTGAAATGCTAGTCCTGCGCAAGTAATCTGGTTTCAAATCATTAGTAATAAGTAGAAAACTCTAAAAAAGAACTGTATATGATATAAAATGAGAAAGCTGTATAGCATTAGAATCAGAATCACATTATTGGTCCACCTGGTTTTGATAATACCTATTTACCAAATAATACAAGTAAAAAGTATACATTTCCACTTTGCATCGGTCCATTTTTGATGAGCCCAGAGAAGTCGGTGGTGTTTCTGGTCATATGGCTTTCAGCATTTGTAGGTGCAGCGATGAACTGTGTGTATTGACAACAATATGTCAAAGTATTCCTAAGCCCATGTGGTGATATCCATCACAGAACCATGCCAGGATGTAAACAGGTCCAACTGTGCAAGGGAACTGTTCAGAGCTTTGAATGTTCATAATAGGATTGATGGAACAAATTAATTAATAAGCCCTTCCTGAGATGAAACTGGTGTGTTAGAACAGGAAACACACTATAACGTGTAGGGCAATGGTACTCCAGTACCAGGACTGAGAACACCTCCTCTAGGTGATACAGGCCATGTTTTCATACCAGTTGAGGTTGTGTAAGAGTGATCCAGGTTATTGTGACTGCAGACTGACAGATGTTCCACCTCTCTTCTACTTATGTGGACTCATCACTGTTGAATATGAGGCCTATCAGAGTGATGTCATCTGCAAACTTTACAGCTTGATTTGAGGTGCAGTCATTGATATACAGGGAGAAGTGCAATGGAGAGAGCACAGTTGCCTGAGGTATGCCAGCGCTAAGGGTGAGAGTATCTGACATGCACCTGCAGAGCGATACGTACTGCTGTCAGAAGGTCTAAGACTGAATGACACATGAACACTGGAAGGACTGAGCAAGTTTCTTATGTATTCATTTCTTATCTTTTGCAGAGCTGAAGTCTACAAACAAGATCTTCACATATATTCCAGGGATGCTGAGATGCTTGTGAAGGTTGAGATACGTATGCCACCCACTGACCTAATGGCTCTACAGGCAAACTGCAGGGGACTAAAGATATTTTGGTGAATTTTTGAGGTTCGCCACTATGAGTTGCTCAGTGGTATTCATTGGCACAGATGCTAAAGTGACTGGTCTGTAGTCATTCGGTCTTGTGATCTTTTGGTGTGCGATGATGATGAAGGTCTTGCAGCAGGCAAAAACAGTGCACAGTGCCAGAGAGTGTCAGATGCTTTCCTGACATTATATACTGAAGCTTCTCATACAGCGAGCAATGGTGGAAGCAGGTGTGCTTCAAGTATAAGAGAGAAGATGTGATGTAATGGTGAGTACTGGACTGAAGGTCTATTGTCTTTCAGATCTGCCACAGAACTGCTCTGCTAAGCTGGGACTGGCTGTGCAGCTAGTTGCTTTCTTCTGGTTGTATTTCCAAACAATTGCTCGATCCACATACATCCTTTTGGTTTTCGGATTCAAGAATAAAGTTGTAATACATTAATTATCTAGACATATTGTACCTTGTAATTGAAAGGTTGTGATCACTTCTTGGTGTCAAGTTTATCATATGTAAATCTACAATCTTATAAAAACAAATAATTAATATGAGAAATGTGGAAGCCAAACCCTCTGCAGATCAGGGGGCCGGCCTTGTGCCTGGAGGACTGATCTTCATTTCTTGTGCGCAGGTGCACAGACATTACAGGCCAGCCCATTAAACAGTGGACAGGCACGTTTATATAGGCTGAACTGAATGCCAAGACCAGGCACAGCCTATAAATGAAAAACGACAGGTGTGACCCATACAGGGATGGACTAGAATAGGCTGAACAGAATGTTCTGGGTACAAACTCATTCCACTGACACAATACTGACTACAACAGCATATAACACATTAGTAAACGCATATAACACAGCAGTACAGATTACTAACTTTTGGATTAAACTGTAAAGACGTTAGCTGGAAAAGATAAGGCTGAACACTTGTTTGGCGGTGTGAGCATTGTTAAAATATTTCAGCTATTTCAGAGCATTTCCCAGAACATTCTGCAGGTGTTGGTCACACGATCAGTCATACCTAATACTTAGACCTGTCTTAAGAATGAACTGCTCTCCCCCTTGCAAATCACAGATGTATGGTTAGGGTGCCTGACTCACACTGGCACCACCACTCTAATGTTGACACAAATGTCTACATTCACCTGGTGGCTGTATAGAGAGATAGTCTGTTATAGTGTCTGAAAGAAAAGGTGGACACACTCCATTACTGGGTGGACACACTCCATTACTGGGTGGACACACTCCATTACTGGGTGGACACACTCCATTACTGGCTTTTTGAGTGCTTTAGGGAGAACAGCAGAAGTACACAGCTTTCTGAAATGGATCAACATGTCTGAGAGTTGGTGGGAAAGCAAACCTGATTCAAAAAGTAGTTTAGACCTGCCATATCATATTTTTATTAAAATAGTTGTTTCAAGTCATTCTCTCGTCAATGCATACAGTCTATTTATGGAAACTAAACTGCAAAAGCATCACTTTCAATTTAATCCATCATGGCTGTTAGGTCACAGTCACGAATACGTTTACACATGAAGATTCAAGGTACAGCAGTTTAGAAAGGCCATTTATAATGAAGTACTATCGAGTGCTATTACAACAGACAGCAGAGTTACTGGTGCCAAAACCGTGGGGGAAATGATTAAATGTTGTGCTGTTCCTGACTGCCAGAAAGCAATATGGACCACTGCAGGCTTTTAGAGTCTAGGCAGCCATAAGTAAGGAGTTTATTTTCTACTTATGTCTCTGATCATTTCATAAACGTAACCACAAGAACCTGGTAAATGCTGCTGATTTGCAATTTGCAGCCAGAGTAGTCAAGCAGCATGAACTTGCGTGTTGGCAACGGTAAAAACAATTTAATCAATTTCAGCATGGAGGACCAGAGCTTCCTGTGCGCAACAGTGTTTTCTATGACTATACATAACATACACAAGGTTCCTTTCTTGTTGGCCTTCTTTCCTCCTTTCCTTATTTCTTTACATGTCTTTTCTTGTTCAAAATGATACAAATAATAATAAAAATCTCTGAAATTGTGGCTCTGGCTCACATTCTTTCAAAAAAAAATCCAACAGCATTCATAAATCATGCTATTAATGTAAAAAAAAAATACAGTAAAAATAGTTTTTTAAAGTGGATTAATAATGTAGTCCATACATTTTAAATTGGACTGCTCTTTGAAAGAATTACAATACAGGGAAGTCAATAAGAACAGAGGTCATGTAGTTCTATGTAGTTAGTCTTAAGCGTTACTGAAACGTGATTAGCTGGGAAGGTCGGGTAATATAATTTTACCAAGCTATTGTTTATAACCAATTTGCGTGGGATAAAATAAACAAATAAATAAATAAACACAACAGTACAAATTACAAAGGCAGGAGGGGCTACATAACAAGTTTGGCTGCTCACAACTAGATATCATTTATATTAACAATCTGCAAAACAGTTTTAAACAAATCCAACAGCATTAAGCACTAGTTTGGGAACTCACAGCCCTCAAAATTACTGCAAAAATATCAAACATTTCATCCATTTTACATAATAATAAGCCACACATTTAAGGTAGGAGGCTTGATTTGGGCCACAGAGATTACAAATGTTTCTTTGACCATATTATGCTGAAATAATCCAGCTAAGCTGGTATCTTATAAAACACAGACAACTGCTTATTTGCATTACCAATTACCTTGACTGAGCGGGCAGTAAAGACCAATAATTCTGAAAATAGTAGGAACAGGGCATTTGGAAGAAGGTGAGAGGCTCAGCTCTCATGGTCAGTCCGAAGATGCCTTATAGGAGATTCCACAGGTTTTCCTTACACTGTGCCTGAAACTCTGAGAGATGTGAGCAGAACTATGGCTACTCTGAAACTAGGGAGTGCATGGATATGTATGTGTGAGAAAGACGGACTCCAGAGGTTGGCCGTCCTTGTCTGTTTGGCTTCTGAATAGAGCTGTCATCATTTGTAATATCAGTATCTATTTCAGTGTGCAGTTACTGACAGAACAAGGTTGCTACCAGGTAACAAAACAACAAATGAACCTTTTGCTCAGTCAGTTTCAGTTATTCTGAACAGACAGAAAACTGCACAGATCAGCAGCCACTTCTGTCGGTAATTGTTTCTCAAGCTACTAAGGATCTTTAGTTAACTTTTATCTTCAAAACGGCTTTAATGTATCACCAGCCAGCAGGTAGGACCAGAAAACACAATGGACTTTGCTCAGAGACATAGAATGCTTTGTGGATATGGTAAACAAAACCAAAGCCAAGACTAAAACTGAAAAACCGGGCATAATCCAGCTATGAGCGGAGTGGATGGAAGTGGCTGTGGACAAGGTTGACCTCGTTCACCATCAGACATAAGACAAGTGCCTCCAGTGCAACTGTTTGTTATGGAAACACTGACTCTTTACCTGACTGAAAACCAAAGCAACGCAAATATGCATGAAAAGACCATTTCTCTGAATTAGCTGGGGAATGCACAGTACAATAAATGTCCATTGCATTGCAAGCTGTTTTGGTAAAACTTGTACGAAGCAGGTTGAAGTCAGGGGTAACTCTGGTTAACACCTGTAGGGGTAAGAGTCGCTTGGCACAGCGCGCACAAACTGTGCTCTTGGACTATGGAGGGCTGGGGTGGTGGTGTTGGAGGTGCAGTGGTGAAGGGCAAGAGCCATTTCAACTCAAATTAAGGATGACTAGCAGTTCTGTCAGTGGAAACAGGACATGGATAGCACAACAATTAATAATTAAACTACAAAGTAATGTAACCAGAAACTGGCAAAAGCAGTGTTCTCATGGACATTGTAAATGCTTGCAGATAGATGTGTACATGCTGTGTCTGAATTACTGAGTTACGCTCTGGCTTTTTGGTGGGGGTCTCTTTCAGAAGTGTCAATTATAATTAACAGGCCACACACACATAGCCAGGGAGGCTATATGGTTGGAGTTAGGATGATTCTAAGGGCCCTGCTTTCAGCTTTCGCATTTCTAATCATGACATTCATGGGTACTGACAGATATGGTGTTTAGCTGCATGCACTGAAACTGACATATGTTACTGGCATATCTATAACTGCAGTGATATCGGACATTGCAATGAAGAACAAACACCCGCCTATAAGCAGTGGTGTGGTGGTGGATGGGTGGGCATACTGAGCCTTTTTTGGGACTCCACCCCAACATGTGTGTATCCATCTACACTGTGAATATACATAATTTCCCCATATACTCTACAAGGAAAGAACCTAAATCTGGGCTGAAAGTCTTGTGTTAAAATGTCAATATTAATTTAACGCAGTACACTATTAACCAACACTGTCACGTTTGGCCCTTCCTAGTCCTGTCCATGTGCTCCTGTTGTGTTTACTTCCCAGTCCTGTCCCTGCTCCACGTTACATAAAGACCTGCCGCCAATGGATGCAGCGAGTAAGCGACATACTGGGATGTGGCTGTTCCTGTCTCTACGCAGCCCGAGTTACCTGTGTCCCAACGCCGCCCTGCCAGTGAGAGCAAATCCCCAGGCGCTGAGGGGACAAAAGTGTCTTGTCGGTCCCATAGGAAGGCGAAGGACCATCCTGTCTTCAATTTGGACAATGAGAGTTCAGGTAAGTGCCTTGGATCTGCCCATCTTGAGCAACGCTGGCAAGACGTGGTCAGACAGAAGGAACCTGCAGATAACCCTTACTGTGGTACTCAGCTCATTCTCAAGCGCCACTGCAAGCTTCCCTTAGCTCGAGTGAGCGCCTGAGAGGGTCTTGTGTCTGTGCGTTCATCCAGGTTGGTGCAGCAGTCTGCTCCTGGCATTTTGGACGCTGCCCGAGTTCCTGATCCTGTGGCCGTGACCCGCGGCACGCCAATTCCTGTGGACGGTACCCGCTGCCTGTCTCCGTGGATGTCGCAGTTCCTTTGTTCTCGCCCGTCCCGCCCTTGCCTATGTCTGTTGCTCTCCATGGGCCTCCTGTTTCTCCTGTATTTGCTCCCCGTAGGCCTTTTGTTCCTCCTGTGTCTGCTGTTCCCTGTGGGCCTCTGTTTCTCCTGTGTCTGCTCCCTGTGGGGCTCCTGTTTCTGCTTCTGTGGCCCCTGTTTTTTCTGTCCCTTCTTTTTTGCCCTCCTCTGTTCCTGGTGTGGTTTTTGTTCCTGTACCTCCTTTTGTTTCTGTCCCGGTGTCTGTCTGTGTGTCCGTTTCCGTGCCTGTGTCTGTTTTGGTTTCTGTTCCCCTGTCGTTTGCGTGGTCTGTCTTACGCTCTTGTTTCCCTCATTCTGTTGTGCCACCGGGCATCCCTCATTCGGTGTGGTTCTTGTGTTGTGCCTCCTTGTCCTCCCTCCTGGCCCATTTTTCGTCCTCTGTCTGCTCGTGTGTCTTCTGTTCTTGTGTCTGATACTGTGTCTCCTGTTTCTGTGTCTGTGCCCTTGTCTTCTGTTCCGCATTCTTGTTTCCCTGCTTCTGTGCCTTTGATCTCTGCTCCCGTTTCTGATTCCTCGCCTGTGCCTTTGGCTGCTGTGGTTCCGTGTCCTGTGCCTGTTTTGGCTTCTGTACATGTTCCTGCTTGTGTTCCTGTGCCTTCTGGTCTGGTTCCGTGTCCTGTGCCTGCCCTGTTTCATGTGCCTTTTCCGTCCGCTGTTCCTCGTGTTCTGTGTTCTGTCCTCTTTTGGTCCCTTGTGTCTGTGTTTGGTTTTGTTCTGTTGTTTTTTGTTTTGTGTGCCTTTTGGGTGGGTGGGGGGTGGTGGGTTGGGGTGTACTGTCACGATTGCCCCCTCCCAGTCCTCCATGTGCTTCTTTGTTTTGGTTTTCAGTCCTGCCCCCTTGTTTAGTGACTCCGCCCCTGATGGTTCCCACCTGTGTTTCCGCCTGTCCCTCGTTTACCCTCATGTATTAAAGCCCTGTGTTTTACCCTGTGTGCAGGTCTTTGTTTGGATGCATGTTTGATATGTTTGATAGTATGTTTGTGTGTTCTGTTGAAAGTATTTGGGTTTGTGTTTCGAAGTGTATTTTGACAAGTCTGTCCCTAATTTGATCCGTGTTGGCTTTATGAATCTGGACTGTCATGAGCACGACCCTGGATTTGCCCTCAATAAAAGTCGGTTATCTCAGTGTATGTGTCCGTCCCCTCGCTCCCTGGCCTTACAAACACAATACTATGAAAATATTACTTACGCATATCAGTATATATATATATATATATATATATATATATATATATATATATATATATATATATATATATATATATACACACACACATAATTATATAAAACTCACAGAACTAATCACCAAGCACACTTGCATTAATTTGCACTTTTAAGCGGTTAATTTCCGTTAAAAAACCTAATCACGGTTTGCATGTTTGGTTGGTTTGTTTTTTTTTCTTGTTGCTTCCTACCCATTATTTGCTTATTTCAGAGTGGTAAGTTGTGTCAGCACACAAAATGTGAAGCTCCTTTGCAAACAGCATACAATTTTTTACCTGAAATTTACCCACCAAAGCACAGACGAAATTACTTCTCTGCTTGATTTATATGGAGGATAAAAAAAAATATCAATACTCAAGCTAACTTAAGTTTTCAATTACTGGATAAACTAGCAGACAAGCACACAGGCAGAGGGCTATTAGCATGGCACTACCATGTCTGAGCTGTGCTGAGAATGACCCACCTCATATTACACCTCCCAACTAATATTTGGTCAGTGGTGGTCCCTACAAACTGCATCTATATGGTAGATGTGCGTCATAAAACTCTTCAAACCTGCCCAAAACTGGCCTGCTATCTATGGCCCAATCATAGATTGAGACACCACACACACACACACACACACACACACACACCAGTCTAAACAGCAACGTGCTGATAGAAAGCGTGACACAAGCCAGCCAGATAAGCCGGTGTCCTGTGATGTAAGTAAAAAGAAACCTTGCCATGCCCTGATTTGGGTTCGGATATGGTGGCTAAAACGTGTTCATCTAGAGGAGAGATCGTAAGGGAACAACAGTCCTCAGATCAGTGAGATGAACCCTCAGATCCAGCCAAACTGATATCAAGCAGTGCACACAGCTGACTAGACAGAACATCTCCTTTACCTTTAAGAAATAAAAGGCAGCCTTGAGTCACAAACAAAAACACTTGTGAGACGGCGCATGAGAACATCAATGGATACATCAATTGATACACTGCTCAGTGAAGAAACTACTCAGTGGTTCACTTTTAGACCTGATTACTTCTCAGTATACTGTAAACAGGTGAATGAATATACTCCAAACATTCAGTTGTGATACTGAATCTGCCATTATAAGCAGAGAACAAAGCCCTTCATCAAATTAGCAGTTAGTAAATGGGACAATTATGTACAATTGCTACTCTGTAAAGGGCACTGAGAATTTAATTATGGTGCATTTCCATACTAGGTTCCTATGCCAATTCATCAAAATGATGCAGGATTATAAAGCCGAAAGTGTGTGTTTATGGACCTAGAGACAGCAATCTTCTTTCGGCTGCTCCCTTTAGGGGTCTGCTCTACTTCCACTGCCTCCTCTACTTTCACACCAACCATCTCCATGTCCACCTTTACTACATCCATAAACCTTCTCTGAGGTCTACCTCTTCTCCTTCTACCTGGCAGCTCCATCTCCAACATTCTTTGACCAATATATCCACTATTCCTCTTCAACACATGTCCAAACCATCTCAACCTGGCCTCTCTGGCTTTATCTCCAAACTGCTCCACCTTCACTGTCCCTCTGATCTGCTCATTTCTAATCTTGTCCAGCCTCGTCACTCCCAACGAAAATCTCAGCATCTTCATCTCCACCACCTCCAGCTCAGCCTCCTGTCTTTTAGACAGAGCCACAGTCTCCAAACCAAACATCATAGCAGGACGCACTACTGTCTTGTAAACCTTCCCTTTCACTCTTGCTGCTGTCCTTCTGTCACACACCAGCCCTGACATCCGTCTCCACCCACTCCATCCTGCCTGCACCCTCTTCTTCACCTCTTTTCTACACTGTCCATTGCTCTGGATGGTTGACCCAAGATATTTGAAGTCATCCACCTTTACGACCTCTACTCCTTACATCTTCACCTTTCCACCTGCCTCCCTCTCCTTCACACACATGTATTCTGTCTGGTCTCTCCTCTCCAGTGCAAACCTCCACCTCTCCATAATCTCTTCCACTTAATGTTTTTTTTACACGTATGGCTCAAAAGTTGAACTCCACTGATTTGCAAACCACTGATGGTTTGCGCCTTTCTAGAGAAATTTACAGTCAGAATTGTACATCGTTTTAGTGCTAGGAACCAACGTCTGAAGCATTTAATGGCTCTAAAAGCTATATCCCGTTAAGTCATTGCACAAAGTGGTTATTAATAGGTTGCTTGATACTTGAGAGATTGTTATGTGATAGTTTTATTATAAAGTTTTGATCTAAAACTAGTTTTGGCCTATAAACTATTACACCAGGCTCCCTGTCAAAACTGCAGACTCAACTGAGATCAATGTGAGCAAGCTAACATGCTTTTGTAGTTATTAGCCTGTAGTATCCCCCCCCCTCAAATTCACATTCCCTTTGACACATCAGATCCTTGGGCGGCACAATCACTAAACAGGTAACAATGACAAGCAACACTGGAACTATGGAAATAGAAAAGATTCAGAAAAGGTTTGTACAGCAGCTGCATTCACCCAGTCAGTGACAAACAGTACAGAAAGTATTTACCAGTACATTTGTTTGTTGTAGAGCCAAATCGATTTGAACCAGAATAGACAAAAGACTTGCAGTGGTTTGAAGAGGAGAGAGCGAACAAGGGAGAGAGAGAGAGAGAGAGAGAGAGAGAGAGAGAGAGAGAGAGAGAGAGAGAGAGAGAGAGAGAGACTGGACTCGCTGATGCCGAAACAGAAGAACCCAAGGTGAATGGAAACTGGCCGTGTCAACAATAACTACTTGCTACTCTACTCAGCAGTTTATAGGCCAGAACAGTGAGGTGCAAGTGTGATCTATCGCAGTTCCTCTGATGAGTAAGTTACTCATACATGCTATGATTTTTGCTGACACCGTGTGACGCAATGCCGCCAACCCAAACAAGGGCAGGGCGGAGAGGTACATGCAGGGTGTTGTAAAGAAAAATAGCACCCAAAACATATTTTTAAAAAAATTAGCACTATTTTCAGCATGACATATAAAACCTTATAAGACACGTAAGTTCACTTGTTGTAGTGGAGATGTACGGATGTCTGGTTCCTAGCACTATAATAGTGAACGATTTTGACTCTGAACTTTGATTCTGACTTTGATAGGTGCAAACCACTCTGAATGGTTTTGTTTACATCTGAATAGATACTTAATGATTAAGTAATTGTGCACAATCAGTGGAGTTCCCCTTTAAAGTTTTACTAATATTTATTACAAATCCTTTCGATTTTGTTTTTAATTTACCAGACAGAAGATTTTTTCCCGTGGCTGATTTTCTAGTAGGTATGTAAAACACTCCTGCAAAACATGAACACTGTAAGCAAACCTACAAACCCACAGCATCCTCGTTAGGCTGTGAAATTAATAGAGCGGTTACTGAAAAACCACTCAGTCTAAAAGCGGCAGATTTCACGCAAGCAAAACATGACTGGTGAGGCACGTTTTTACCCCTTATCTAAAAAAAATCACCTGCTGCAAGCTAGTAGGTTACATGTCATGGCCATAAATGTGAAGTAATGTTGTCATAAGTCAGTAGTACTTCAGTAGTACTACAGTAGTACTATGAGTATGCAAAAGAAACCCGAGAGTAAAGAATTCTGGTCATATCACACTAAACTACTCTACTACCACTAAACTAATAACAATAACATGACTGCTCATTTAAGAAGAAACCTACTGTAAAATAAAAAAAAAGGAATTGAATCGATCCTTAGACATCATTATTACTGTTATTTTGTAATGCTATATTTGCATATAATTACATAATTTTTACATTTATGGCGTTTTGCTGACGCTCTCATCCAGAGTGACTTATAATTTGATCATTTTACACAGGTAGGCCAAGGTGGTGTTAGGAGTCTTGCCCAAGGACTCTTATTGGTATAGTGTAGGGTGCTTACCCAGGTGGGGATTGAACCCCAGTCTACAGTGTATAAGGCAAAGGTGTTAACCATTACACTAACCAACCACAACCAACATAATTAATTACATACACAGTAGTTAGTTACATTAAAAATAAACTTAACATTCAAATTTCATTCTATTGAATTCTATCAAAATTTTATCAAATTTCATGCATCAACATCAAAAAATGTCAAAGATGGGAAAATCTAAAGGATGGTATATGCTAAAAGACTACACACACAACAAAATGTGGTATGAGCTGAACTTTTAGAATCTGTACATTCAGATAAAATTTACAAGTTGAGCTACGAGTTCAATAAGCCTGTTTCAATGAATTACACTATTAGAAATAAAGGCACTGTGTACCAATAGATCGGAGATGAGATGGGGGTGTGGAGTTAATACAATTTAGAAAATCTAATTTCAATGGATTATGGTACAATTATATTCCCTGAGTAAAGGTACTGAGATGTACCCTTGAGGCTACCACCCCAGCGATAAGAGGGGTACTGATGCAGTGACAGTTTCGTACCTTTATTACTGAAAGTGTGCAAGTGAGAAATAATTAATAACAAATTATATTATGTTTTTGTTATTACTGGCAAGGGTTTAAAACATCTTGACTTCAAGCATATTAAAATACATTAAATGAAACGCTATTTGATCTGAACAATTTTCATATACCTACACACTCTGGCAAATGTGTACATGTCAATAGTGAGTGTAAAGGCAATCTCCAATCAGACGAAGAAAAATCAGTAAAATGACTTACATTTTGCATTTTATCATCTATAATAACAGTAGATCCACATGAGAAACACTGCAGATTGTAGTGTACTTGCACTGTGTGTGTGTGTGTGTGTGTGTGTGTGTGTATATGTGTGTGTATAAAGGCATCGCTGTTAGTGGAAGACAAGCATCCCGTCAGTTGGGCACCAGCTGCTATTAGCAAGAGAGGCCTCTACTTTAATACTTCAATCATCATCCATAAAGCCAAACAGCTATATAGAGCACACCTCTAATTACAGGCATTGTAAACAGCATGATTGAGTATGGCGTTCATCATCCATAGCCTAAAACACAATCTTTAAAAATAAATGCATCTACAACGTGTCAACTGTATTAAAGCACAAATAAACTAAAAAATCTGATGCTTGTCCTCAATGATTTCTCACTATTTGGTGTCTTCTAAAATGTGATAATCTTCCATTCCACTGAGCAAAGGTTCAGCAAAATGTTGTCAATATCTCAACAGAACCTCAGTCTGAGCAGCTCTCAGTTAGGATGATAACAGGGCCAACGTTTAGTTAGCCGTGCCACTGGGGAGCCTGGAAAAAATGTTCTTAACTTTATGCAAATTATGTAAGTAACAAAGTCATTCTGGACAATTTCTATGAGTCTATTCTTCAAGAAATATTCATATAATGAAAAAGTCAGCTGCCTCATTCAAATGTCGTAAAAAAGGGCCATAACTAACTACTTAATATTCTAGTTTGTGAAAGTTGGTCAATATCTTTGTCACAAATACGATACCATATTGTGAGATTACCCACCAGCGGAGAGGACTATGCGAAAAGAAAACCGAAGACCTGCACTAAAATACATTCATGCAACTTATTCACTGCAATACACTATTATATATGAACAAATAAAACTGAAAAAGATCGAACCTCTTTAATACACTCATGAGTGGTCTTCACATCACTATACTCCAGCAGATACATACAAATAAATACACAGGGGGGCACACCACCAATTTTTTATGATATGCCATGTTGACAAAACATTAGCGTTTAGTGTGAAAGGGGACTCTGGGGTCATCTCATTCATATCCTGCTGAAAGGCAGCCTTCTTGTATCATGCTGGCTTCGCACTGAAAAACAGGGTACAGAAAGAATACACACTAATCCCAAGGCGGCCATATCCAGTCACGCCTGAGGCCTCTTATCTGCTTCTCATCCAGGAACTTTCAGCTAATCTGCTGGAGAGGAGGAGAAGGCCATTCCCTGCTGAGCTCAATGAGGACACAGTAATATTCCCCTGCAGCTCATAATGGCCAAAATATCTTAGACCTCAACTTAGGCATTGTTCATAAAGCTTCCAGTACAACTGTGCAAGTATAATCAAGTTACTTGGCCTTGTATTTCACCCAATTGGCTCACACAAGTTTTGTAGAATTATATGGGGCAAAAATCTAGTTTTTATAATAATATTAAGTTTTAAGAACAAGATGTATTCTATTGCATTCTAGTTTATTAGGGTATTACGTCACAGTGAAAAAACTATTTACTCAGCAGAGCTGAGTAGTAAAATTGGGAGGAAGTTTAGGATTGATGGTGACCCTGTAAAAGCATCACAGGCTTACTCCGAATAACTTATTCATTAGATCAGACTGGATTTATTGCCAATTTGGGCAGTGAAAAGGGCTTAAGTGTTAAATAAGTGGCTGAAGCCACTGTGAAGCGAGTTTGGCTTCAGGACAGATTTCCCGCTCCAGCAAAAAGTCAGAGAGTCCCTGAAGTCTTCTACTTGCTTTTCTGTGTTCAAGTCGGTGACATAGGAAGCCATCTGAAGTCATCTTAGTGTCAGAGGAATGACTGTACTGGAATGTTGGTGCTTTACTCTAATCTGTGTTTAGGCATCAAATGCAGCTTATGAAGACCCGAGACTCATGTCGACCAGCATGTCACTCGAAACCATGTGCCATCATGGAATGCAGGATTTGCTTTGAATAGCACACACCTGAACCTGAATCAACGACTATCACTAGAGCATGGGAAAAAAAAGCATGTTGGAGAGTTGCCAAGTCTGAAGATTCAAGCTGGACATCCAGTATTTCTACTCTAGATACATTATTACATGTTTATACCTTTAGACATAACATTTGAAGTCCTTTTTAACAACTCTTCTTTAAATATAGCATAATTCAATTAATCGGTAGGACGCATACTGGCGTCTGGTTTTAAGAGCCACTCAGAAGAGTGGACCAGTGGGAGTTGATGAGAAATACGGGGGGTGAACAGTTAAAAACAGAAGGAGAAGATAATAATTATTTATGCGATGGGGAAATGTTTTGTTTGAGGGAGTTAAAATGTTTGAGGAATGTGAGTGACTAATGGGTCTAAACTGTAATTAACGGATAAAAGTTGTTTAGCTGCCAGGAAGTACTTTCTTGCACTTCTAACCTTCTTAAACAGAACCACCATCTGTAGCGCTGCAGTAAAAGCATTCTTTATATCTCATGTTGCATATGGCCAGTTTCTCATGAGGGATGCATAGACAAGCAGGAGGAGGGAAAGACAGGGATGCTGGTCCACGTACAGACCCACCCCCTTACTCCAATTGTAGGCCCTCGCTTCTTTAGATTCGCACTACAGCTACTTCCATAATAATCATATAAATAATGAAGAGTGATTTTCTGGATGTTAGTTTGTTTGTTTAACCATTTCCAAGCCTCTCCTTGAGGAAGCCCAGTATTATATGTAGTTAAAAAGCAGCTCCTGGTTTGACCAATCAGTGCTCAGTAAATTGAGCTCATGATGTAATTGATGATATTAACGAGTCTCTGTGGCGGCTGTGAAGGCGTCAAGGAAAAATATGGACCCAAGAAATTTGTGTTACTTTTTATTATTTTAATGTTTATTTGAATTATGAATATGACTTTATTCTAATGTATATTGTGATAAACTCACTGCTGAGGTCAATTATTTAAAAATATGCTTAGATGCCTAGAACTTTCACACAGTGCTGTATACCAAGCTACTGGTTTGGTACCACCTCCAGTGCTACTTTTCATTCATTCCAGACAATGTTATTATTGTAAGTATTTTTTTGACAATACAGCGCTTGAAACAGTAGTGCCAATAATGCTAGCTGGAATGGAGACAGTGAAGAAAAGCCCCTTCAAATGAAAAAGCTGAGTAACTCAGCTCATGGCTTTGAGCCACGGTGCCACAGTGTTCAGCCAGCTGGTGGCTGGCTCAGCAACACCATTCTCAAGTTTAATTAAATGCTTGAATGCAGAGGAATCAGGCCGTTGATGTGCGCTCACTTCACCAGCAAATTGCTGCCCTTAATAAACTCTATTGGAAGCAAAGGTGACTGTGTGAGATCGAGTCCAGTGTGTGCATGTGTGTGTGTGTGTGTGTGTGTGTGTGTGTGTGGAGGCACTAATCCTTCAGGGCTCATGATGTTTGTGAGGCAGCAGGTTCCCAAGCTCTTTCTCCCAGTCCTGTCTCAACCTGTAACCTGGCAGGTCCTCTGAGCAAGCAAGGATGAAGCATTCCCCACATTCCTCAGGGTTAAGGGCCTGAAAGAGCCAATGAGAGGCCAGAGAACAGCCCTACGGTGCTCTACCAGTCAAAAGAACATACAAAGGACCTGGAGACCCTCCACAGACACAAAACAAGATAGGGAAGGTGCATGATATTGGGAATAAGGAGGAATGTGTGTGTGTGTGTGTGTGTGTGTGTGTAGTGTTTTCAGGGGAGGAGGGTTAGTTTCCTAGCAGTATCTGGGTTTAAAGAGTAGGGGTAGGCAAAATGACGACGTGTTACTGTTAACGTGATAAATTACACCACAGTACACTTTTCTGAGTGCACCTTGAGTACTGCTAGTATGTCCATAAAACTGTCCAGCTGCATGCTCCAACTGCTGTCCAAGCATGACCAGCTAAGTTTTAAACCAGTTGTAAATAGCCTGCAAACAATAACCGATATTAAATCGAAACTGCACAGTAACACACGGTTGACTGGGTTGGATCGATTATGCCATTAGTTTATTTTTTCATTTTTATATTTTCATTTTTACCAATTGGTTGCTTTTTTCATTCTGTTCCTTTTTTAGCGTTTTAACATTTTTTAAAAAGTCAGTAAATTAGTGGGAGGCCATGCTTCACACTAACTTTCATGGCCACAACCCACTGACAACCCACTGATCTTTACACAATCTTCATGAGGAAGTGGCTGAACACACTCTGAAAACTGAGCATTCACACACAATATGCATGTGAAGATTTACACACACTTTTCATGCGAACTCTTTCACAGTCTTAACTGAACAGAAATTGGGAGATTGACAGGACCGTTCCAAAATTACAACGTAAAAAAAGCAAAAAAAAGCCCTAATTTATGTTCACAAATACCCATGTAGAAGGACACATTGTGTACATGTCTTTTCATATTTAACCTTTTGCATACAGGAAAAATAACTATTACTACAACATTTTTGTAGCAATGACAGTTACAGTATTTATCCTTTGCCATATTTACGTTACTCTTGCACTTCTACTCACTGCTCCAAAACCAGCCGTGTGCAGACTGGAACTAGACGACAAACGAACTCTGTAATACTGGAGCTTCTCAAATACTGGCTAAACACTAGCAGGCTGGGTCTCCTGTCTCTGCAGTGAGGCAGTGGAGACACTGGAGTTTGCTGTAATACTGGGTGACAGAAAATAAGATCCCTCTGTTAACACTGGAGCAACATGAGCTAGTGCATTCCAGTCTCCCAGGATATGCAGCAGGAAGAGCAGTGTCTGGACAGTGTCCTCAACAGGCCAAGAGGGTCTATTTAGCAAGAAGAAACTGCTGTTTCATGAACTCAAATTGAAATTATTCCACAAGGTTGCACATATCTGCAAACAGGATATTAGCTTTCCAATGAAATCAACAGGAAAAAGCCCTCCTGTTTCTTTAACTGCTAAAAGGTGTCATACTCTACATTTTCCTTTTATTTTAGTTTTCTTCTGCCCCAAACGTCCACTAAGAAACAGTCTCAAGAACTGTCACAATTCATTCGAGGTCACCCATTTTCCAACATCTCTTTCTTGCCTAAAAATAAACTTGCTGTTTTTAATTCTGCAGCTTTAACACTGAGATATGTAAATGACTGCTGTTTTGACTGGCTGTCCTGTACAGTGCCTCACTCAAAAGCAGTCCAGGCTATAATGTACAGACAAAGCATCAAGTTTTTACTGAATATCTGACAAAAAAAAAGAACAGGCACACCTTTCAGATGTCTGGATACTCTCTTGATACTGGAAGGATACTGGAATACTGGGTGCTGGTAGGCTTGAATAAAGTATTCTACAACAACAGGCTCTCGGCAGCAACAACACTCCTCATCACTTGAAAACCAAAATCATTCACATTTCAAAGATCACTTGGTGCGCTGGTGATGTTTTATAGCCTGTGTCAAATGCTGTATGAGAGGCAGACGGCACTATTTATGAGTCAACACTTGAGATAATGCATGCAGCCAATTTACTGGTGTGTAAAGCACCTTACAAGGTCCTGCTTCAGGGCCAGTCTGTTCAAATGAAGGTAGCTAGGTTCCCTTCCATCTTACTATTTGCATCCAGGCACTTGCAAACGCTCCTCTCCAAGGTCTCTTTTTGGGGGTGTGCCTTACTAGTGTTCCCCATGTGCCCCCTGGATGGCTGGGAGAGATGGGCCATAGACATTACCCCCTCTACATGTTACAAAGAAAACACAACATGAAGCACCACCCCAAAAATCACTCTGAAGCAGCATAGTTCACTCGCTGTTCATTCTGAAACAGCTGATGTCTTTTCAGCTGAAATCGGCACCGTACAGATTACGTTTAAAGCAACGCCAACGAGAAAACTGTGGGTCTCATTAAATACCACTGTCCTTTGAAGTGCCCTCACTGGCTGCCGATGCTGCATGATGATAGCTTCATTTCAGTTGAACAGGAAATACCAAATAAGGGCAGAGGACCATGGTGGGGGTTTTGGGGTGCTTTGAGAACTCCCAACCATCCCACAACACAAAGAAGCTTACAGTGTTGAAAATTCTTGAACAGAATCTTTCCAGCTTGGCCACATACCTGCAGGGTCGATATACCGTATATGACGTCAAATCAACGGCGAAGTTTAAATATATACATTTAAAGGCATACACACAATTCACATGCAAGCCAACTCTCTTCATCACTTCTCTTTACACTGTCTCAAACTTTACAACTGCTGAAATCACAAATGTGCAATATTCTGCAGCTTAAAAATGAGCTAGAGGTTAAACGTCAGCAGTGATTTAAACAGGGCACATGTTAACCTATGACTCTCAGGATCTACTCGATCTGTTTTGTAGACCTGTGCGCCATCTCTAACAAAAAGGTCAGGTGGTCTGCATGTAGAGTAACATTTTGCAAGCGTCCCACTCCGAATATTCACACCAATTAATAATATGTCCCTGGGCTCAGGCCTTCTTTGGGATGTGGCCCCATACTATCTCATTTCACCTGCATTCACCCACAGTTACATTTGCTGTTTTGTGCCCTGAGGCTATATCTCAGCCTGAGAGCAGCATTCCAGCTTTCTGTCAGCTACTGCTTGTGCCTGCATTCGCATTACACTGTGAACAGCTTCTCCTGAAACGCTGACAGTAACACTCATACACAACTCGCTAAAATGTATCTCAGACAGTGGTGGACAGTAACTCAGTAAATGTAATTCGTTACTGTACTTAAGTAGTTTTTTTTTCTGTATCTGTACTGAAGTTTCTCCATTTCGGGCGACTTTTTCCTTTCACTCCACTACATTTCAGAGTCTAATATCCGACTTTTTCCTCCTACATTTTGAGAAATCTGTCGTTCCTTTTGGTTTCTGTGTGTATAAAAACGTAACATGGCAAAACAAAAGAAGCTCAAAGCCAGAGCACCAATGATGAACTAACCTAACCTGTAAAAACACCACAATATAGAAATATGTCCACATATGCAGTCGAGACTGACGCGTTTCTTTTTTTCTGAATTCATACAAACACTTTCATTTTATAGTAAATGAGTTTGGGCTGGTTTATGTTTATGAACAGACGCCTACAGATCAACATAGTAAAGGAGCTCATCTGTGATCCTGAGTTTAAAGCCAGTTTTTATTCAGCTTGTAACTAATTTACAAAGTCATCTGAAACTGAAACTTTGCTCGTGTGTAAAAAGTGATTTCAGAGCCACTCGGTTCTCCCTGATGGAAACTGTTTACCTTCAGTGTTTTGTGCTTCTGATCATTTTAATAGACGTCAGCGTCACTAATTAATGACGTTCTATTAAAAGACTGGTTTACCAAGAGAGACGCTGGAGGACTTTCACCTGAAATGAGTTCATGAAGCCAGTCTGGTTATAAAAATGATAACAGGACCAGATCAGAGCCAGAATTACTCTTTTAGTACTTTTACTTTATACTTAAGTACATTTGAAGGGAAATACTTTAGTACTTTTACTCAAGTGGAGGTCTAAAGGGAGGAACTTCTACTTTTACTGGAGGAATATTTTACCTCAGGGGTCTCCACTTTAACTCAAGTCCATGATTTGTGAACTTCGTCCACCTCTGATCTCAGCAGCAGAATTATATTACATAATTATAATTTAAGTATGCAATTAATAAAAAAAGCAACATGGGTTGGATCTCCTTGGGGAAATGAGTCAGTAAAAACTGAAAAAGAAAAGCAGGTCAGTCACTGGGCAGGAGGACAGTTGGTTTTCCAGTGTAAGACACGGTGTTCACCTGAGGCTCAAGGTGGAAAGTCACAAAAGGCCATGTGAAGATTCCAAGTGACCACAGACCAAACTCCCAGCGAGCTAAACAGGCGTTTGCGAAGTGACCTCCCTACATTAACCCACAGCCCACAGCCGGTTTACCTCAGAAGCGAGCAGCTCTCACACAGAGCACCGTGGAAACAGGCTATGCTATCCAGCAAGTGCTGGAAAAGTCAAAAAAATATCACCGTAGTGTCGTTTAACGCAAGAAAGTACATATTCTCTCTATCCTCTATTCTCACACAGCGAAAGTGCAGCGTTATTACACCTCCAACCTGTTCAGCGACCTCCCCAGGCAGCGTCTGGCTAAGGAAAGGAAGGAAAGGTACTCACAGGTACTTCTCAGCCTTTTCAGTCTGCTTGTGTTGCGCGACGGAGAAACCAAAGAAGCTGCCTTGAGTTTTTCCCTGCTTGACGACCGGGAAGCGCACGTCAATGTTAAATCCACAGCCCGGCTGAACGGCGTAAAACACAAGCAGGCACAAGTGCAGCGCTCTGGGAGCCATGTTTACCCCGCTCTCCGCTCAGCCCCACTGAAACCGGGAGATACAGGCGAGCTCCTCAGTCACGCGCCGTGGGAAAGCTCCAGCATAGTGAGCGCTCGCCTTCTCTCCCCCCACCTCCCTGCTACCCCCCACCTCCCTGCTCCCTTCAGGTCATTCACCACAGCCCTGCTACTGCACCTAGAAACAGACTGAGCGATAATATTGCGCCTTGGCATCGTCAAACTGATAACGACAAGAAGGCTCTCTCTCTCTCTCTCTCTCTCTCTCTCTCTCTCTCTCTCTCTCTCTCTCTCACCTGTTGCAGCCATATTAAAGGGAAACTCCACCGATTTTACTAAATTTCCGCGCGATGGCACCCTTAACGTGGCCATAAAGGTAACCAAAATTCATGGGATTTCTTATATAGGAAGAAAAAAAAATAGCACCTACTTTTTTACCACTACACTTCACCATACACTCCCAGAAAAAAAAACAGCTCCTGCATCCTTCTTGTCACTGAGGTGGGACCCCCATCCCAGCACCCTTAGTCAGGGAACACGACCGAGCCAGAACCCACTGAAATATTTTATGATGAGTTGTGCTGACTGACTAAGTTGGCAGGCTTTTCATTTTAGTGTTCTGATTTAAAACCTTAGTTTATTAAAAAAAAAAAAACTTCTCCACTAGGAAAAACCTTATTTAAGGTACACCTTTGGAACCTTAGAACCTCTGTTGCACCTTTGATGAACGAATCATGGCACCTTTATTTCTGACGGTGTATAGAAACTCATGAAAACTATGCATTCGTTTTTAAACGTCTTGCTCAGGTCCTCATATTCGAAATGCTGTTTGGGTCCCACACAATCAGGAGACCTGATTTATATTTTTTTTACAGTCTTTTATCCATGAACTGTCGCTTTATTCATTTTTGTAATATTTAGTAACTCTGAATTATTGGATGACTTTAGTGAATTTAATACGTTTTACTTTTTTAATCCCACAAACGGGGAAATTCCACCTCCACATTTAACCCATCCGTGAAGTGAAACACCACATACACACTAGTGAATACACACACACACTAAGGGGCAGTGAGCACACTTGCCCGGAGCGGTGGGCAGCCCTATCCACGGCACCCGGGGAGCAGTTGGGGGTTAGGCGTCTTGCTCAAGGACACCTCAGTCATGGACTGTCGGTGCTGGGGATCGAACCGGCAACCTTCCGGTCACAGGGCCGGTTCCCTGACCTCCAGCCCACGCCTGCCATGACTGCAAAATTACTATCACTGTAAATAGTTAAAGGAGTAGAAGATGGCAGATCCAAACGGCAAAAAGTTAAAGACAAAATATTCTCTTCATCATTTCTTCTCATTTTAAACAAGATTACTGTATCGTTTTTGTGCAATTTTACAGCGAAAAAAAGAAAAGGAGCACCATGCAAAAGTTTGGGCACCCCAAAAGATTTGAGCCCTCAGACCTTAATTAGCTTATAAAGGCTATGGCTTGTTCACAGTCATCATTAGAAACAGGTGTGGCAAAGCTTTGTACGAACTCTGACTCCTCAAACCTTGTGCCAGCAATCAACAGCCAAGGGCTCCTCTAGACAGCTTTATAGCACTAAAATAACTGATTCCGACAAAGCAGGAGACGTCTAGGAAGACATCAAAGCCATTTCCTCATTTTGTTGTGTAATCAAGAAATGGTAGTTAACAGGAACGGTAGAGGTCAAGTTGAGGTCTATAAGACCAAAAAGTTCAGAGAGAACTGCTTGAAAGGGAAATCGAAACGCTGGTTGATTGCAAAAGACCTTCAGGAAGATTCTACAGACCCTGGAGTGGTGGTGCACTGTTCTACTGCGCAGCCACGCCTGTACAAATATGACCTTCATGGAACAATTTCCTGCATCCTCACTACAAAATTCAGCATCAAAAGTTTGCAAAGGAACATTTGAACAAGGCTGATGCATTTTAGAAACATATTGTTTGGACTGGAAAAAAATAAAATAAATGCTTTTGGCCACAATGAGCAAAGGTGCAAAAAATCTTGCTGTGGGCTTATGTTGCAGCCAGTGGCACGGGGTAGACTGAAGAAGGGATTCCGGAAGCAAATATTACCCCGTCTGTAAAAAAACGATAAAAACAATGTAAAAAAAAAAAGATGAAAAAAGAATTAGGCCTTCACCAACCTAAGAAAAAAAGTATTTCATACCCTTAAAACCCATGAGGATGTTCTCTTATTTGCTATTTGTTCTCAGGTAAGAACAGAATCTATGTGCACTCTATTTATCTTAGTTCGGACTATGTGAGTGGATCTCACAGCATGCCTCTTAATAATAAACGTTTTTTTGAGGGAGTGCAGAGGCTCCTGACCTCCCCCAGACATTCTGATTGGCATAGTGCTGCCCTCACATGACAGTCCAGATATGAGACCCCTCCTTACAGCACTGTTTATTCAGGCCATCAAACTCTGCTAGCCAGTCATTACAGTGCTAACCTCCTTACTGAGGAGAAAGGGGGAGGATGCAGGCATTGAGATGAATCAATTTCCTCACTCCTTTCATGCTGTTTGCATTACTCAGTTATTCAGTTATGTTGGTGAGTGAGCTCTTAGGGAGGGAGTGCATTGCATTTTGCTTCATCAAGCTAAATCTTAGTAGGTCGTACACACACTAACGTTCAAAACTCAATAGTGCATTTGACCCTGCCATTCAGAAAACATCACTGTGCTGAGTCACCGGTCCACACAGGTGTCCAGCTCTGTTCCACTGACTACTGCCCACAATTCCTGAACTGTGCATCATAAATCGACGACTACAGAATGATAAATAAAATGAATCTCTGCAAATAAGCTACAATATATTGCCAAAAATATTGTCTCGTCTGCCTTCACACACATATGAACTTGAGTGACATCCCATTCTTAATCCATAGGGTTTAATATGATGTCGGCCCACCCTTTGCAGCTATAACAGGTTTAACTCTTCTGGGAAGCCTTTCCACAAGGGTTAGGAGTGTGTTTATGGGAATTTCTGACCGTTCTTCCAGGAGCGCATTTATGATGTCAGATTGGTGTTGGATGAGAAGGCCTGGCTCACACTCTCTGCTCTAATTCATCCCAAAGGTGTTCTGTCGGGTTGAGGTCAGGACTCTGTGCATAAATATAAATGTGTCAAAGCTGATATGTAACAGTCTAAGATTTTGGAGGTGGTCTGTTTTACTGCAGTAAGTCAGTTCTATGTAGCTGTCCTTATTCGACTAGACTCGCAGAAACTCTCGCCTAGCTAGGAGCTAATGAAAAGCAAAGAGAAAGATTTAAGATGAACATCAATGATTTGGAGGCGATCTGACTTATTTGCATTTATAAACACTTGCACTGATTTCCTGATACGTTTAATCTGCAATGCGAAACTATCAAACACTAAAAAGTCGCAAAGCTGAAGTTCGCTTCTTGTTTGCCGGCTTCTTGTTTGCCGGCTTCTTGTCCATTAATTTCCCGTTCCACCTTAAATGGTGCTACAGTTAGATTCTGGGCACCATTTAAGGTGGAACGGGAAAATTAGAACAATAAGCTGGTGAGAAACTGGCTTCGGCCTCGTAAAAAATCTAATGTGGAGAGACAAGTTACAAAAAACTAACTTATTCTACTATTGAGGAAAAGTTTCCTACTGAGCCCCGAAGGGCTTTCTGCATTCTGTTAAAAATAAAACATGACCACGGTTAAAAGAAAAAGAGAGAACGAATTAGAAAACCGTGAACACGAATAAACAAAAATGTACCCACGAAAATGAGGGTACAATTTAAGCAATCGTGGCCACGAATAAAAGAAAATGTGCATATGAACTGCAAAACATTCGCTCTAATTAATTTTTTCTTTTACATCCGTCCACTCCTTTTTGTCACTGTGGTGGGACCCTCAGGGGTACATCACAGTACCTTTAGTCAGGGAACACAACTGAACCATAATCCGCTGAAATGATATTTTCTAAGTTGTGCTGACTCCACACACCCCGCCTCGTCTCGCCTCCAGGCTTTTTATTAAAAGGTTCTGTTTTAAAACATTAGTTTATAAAAAGATACAAATATCTACTTTTCCACTAGGAAAAACTTATTTAAGGTACACAAGTGGACCTTAAAACCGCTGTCGCACCTTTCAGGGAATGTTTATACTGTTTGTACCTTGATGAACGAACCATGTACCCTCATGGTACCTTTATTTCTAACAATGTAGTTTCCTGCTGGAGATGAGAAAAGCAGCTATAGCTGAGCTAAAGCCTAAAGCAGAGCAAAGTGTGTTTTTGTTTATATTTTTTAGCCCACCCTAGCACATTAGCACAGCCTGAAACACATTTACAGCCAAGATGGCAAAATGGACATAAAATTGGCTTTCAAGGTGGTTCGATTTCTGTTGAAAGGACAAAATCGCTCTTCTCATTTGGGTTGCCGACCTCTGAACTATACCAATGTAAATACAGATTTCCATTCAATGGTAGCTTTAAAGAAGCTGTAATGAAGTGCTACGTTTGGAACGCATTCGGAACGCATTCACCCCCTTGACCGCAGACCCCCTCAATTGGACATCGCCACGGCACATTTGTTTTTTGTTTTTTGTTGTTACATCAGCTAACGGACACCTGAATTGGCTAGCACTGGTGGGAATGATAGGACGTGATCTGTTTGAATATTTTTCCCGCACACTTTCAGGTCCCTAGAACTCAACATTTCTTCACACGGCTAAAAAAAGAACATACATCCACTCTTTTCACTGATCCTGAACGGCCCTGCCCTCCCACTCTCAATACGCCTCACATCTACAGAGCTTTGCCCCTTTTGAAGGAGGAAACACGCCCAAGTCTCTGCTAAAATGATGGCTTTGTAGATAGCAGATCATGGTATGCATTCCATTGCCCAACGGACAGCTGTCCCTGCTTCCGTTCACTGAAATATATAAAGAACCTTCAGTTCATGGAAAAATAGCAAATAAAGAACGATACTTTCTAGAAGTCAGTAATATTTTATCATCCTTTTCCTTTTGGAGTCCCGATATCCAACTCTAATTATAGCTTTTTGATCTAATCAAGGTTAGAGGCTAGAAAAGCCTTGAGACAGAAGTTTTCCAAATAAGTTCATATTTTGGGAAACACTGTAATTGTACTGAAGGGCACTGGTGCCTTCACACGACCTTCCTGACAGATGTAAAGCGCAGAGAAAACTGATTTATAGGGATAATTCTGTTGTAGGGTGAAATCTGTTTTTATTGCAAGTATTAACTTGTCACATACAAATCACATATAGGATTTCATCATCAAGACAAAGAGATATACTCGAAAAAGGAGTATGTTTTATATCTTTACTCAAATAAAAATTAGTTTTCATTTGCTTTGTATTGCCTTCACATCATATGAACACTGGACCATTATAATTGGTCTGAAATGTCTTGTGTCATTGTCATACATTAATGTTACAGTCATATGCAAAGGTTTAGCTGCTCCTGGTCAAATTACACTTTGTTGATTGAAGTGAAAAGAAGTACACATCCTCTACAGACAACACACTTCTGCACCTTTTAATGCACTGTCACTTTTCATTTAGGCTATGACGCCTTTTTATATTCAGTTTCTTCCCAACATATTGAATTGCGGTACCCAGCCTTAGTCACGAATAAAAACAAAAAGACAAGCAGCGCCGATACTTTACACATTGAATGATTCTGTTTGAGCTTTTGAGAGATTTTGTATTGCATCTCATAATAATTGACGAGCAGATAGCTTTGTGGAAGAAAGAAGGGGGATAGATTACAGAGCATTATGTGCCAAAATTCATTGACCTGAAGTGACCTTTAGTAAAGTCTATCTAGAACACTAAGATGTCCAGCTAGTGGACAGGAAATCCATTAAAAAGGTTCCAAATCTAACAGACCATCCTATAAATAAGGTCTCCATAGTCAGCCCACTCACACAGTGACTGAAAGAGGCCTTGTTTTGGTGCAAGAGACTGACCCATGGGCACCGACGACAGCCACAATAGAGTGCAGGAAGATGGTGCCCTAGCCTCACATGTCGACGAAGGCCGTGAGTGACAGCTGGGGGAAGGCAACAGCTACAAGAGTTGGGAGTGGGGGGATGGGGGGCAAGATGCCTCCAGCATCCTTCCTTTTCCCAGGGTTGCACAGGCCGTGCTACAAACCTGTTTCTGGGATCTACTTAGCCTGTTGGCTTTGGTAAAGAAATAGATTTGACGTTTACACAGCAGGTAAAAGTGGCCCAAATCTGATCTTTTTCCTCATGATGTGTCATCTGTGTGTCAGTGTGAACAGCAAAAAAACCGCACTGAATCTGACATTTTCAATTCCGATTTGAGACGCTTCGATCTGCGGCAATGCGACTCAGTCTGAACAGCCAGATCGGAATTCATGCGACTTTTACGTCAATCCAACTCGACATTCGTCATCATTTTGCGCTGCTGAGACTCAGATACTAGTGTTCGCTGGGCGTCATGACTGTTTACCTCTGGACGAGCCGTGTGAAGCTATTCTTTTGCTGGTCGGTTTAATCTTGGGGATCTGTTCAGACCGATGTCGCACACAGATCACATTTAAAAGACAGTGTGAACAGGCAAACAAAAAAATCGGATTTGGTGAGAAAATCAGATTTAGGCCACTTTTACCTGCTGTGTAAACGTAGCCTAAGTGTTCTATAGTCAAGCAAGCACAAGTGCAGATTAATGGAACTGATGATTTACAGGTGAACATGTAAGTGCCAACACTGGTGCATAGAAAATTTGGTTGGATGCAAGCACATTTATTTCTGCTTGATCTCAGTCAGAATTTGGTAGCTAAAACTTACAGCTCTTATTCCAAATCCCCTGGTGCAGCGGTATTTCCGAACTCAGAGTCATGCTCGTACTACCGTCTCCTCAGACGCATTCTTAGCGCAAATGCCAAAATGCCAAATGGGAATTTTCTGACCTCAAACACAAGCACAGAGCACAAGCTCACACAAGCACAAAGTTCTGTCCAAATTCTTAACTCCAAGCTAGTGATGGTGTATGTTCACATTTGTTAACTTCTCCAACTTAAACAGGAAAATTTGATTTTTTTTTCTGAATTTTTTGCTTCTGTGTTGCACTTTTCCTTCTGTAAAGATTTGAAATTAAAGCTAGTCTCTGAATCCTGTTGGGAAAATGATTCATCTGTCTGTCCGCTGACCTGATTAGCTTTCTTAAGTAAGGGCAGCACATATTCAAACTTACATTCAATTTGCAGCATAATGCCATGTGCATCAGGGGTAGTGCCACACTTCCAAAGGCGGTGGCACAACATGTATAGTTAGTAAAAACAAACAAGCAAACACGCAAACAAACACTCTTGCCTAAAGCATGCTGGAGAAGCAACAACTGACTGACTTAGAAGATCCAGCTAAACCATGTCAGCAGTAAGAAGTTTTCCAGCTAACATTTAGTACATTTCACATAGTGCGGTAACATAAACTAGTTGGTAGCCTACATGAATAACATGTTGGTGAAATGAATCAAGTTTCCCATAACCATATTCCAGAGGAAGGGGGTGGGCAAATCCTGGGTTGGGAAGCCCCTAATTTTACAGAATCTAGATTTCTCGATGAGGCTATCACTGCAGACATACTTCTGTGTTTTTGTTGTCTAATGGATTTTTTTTGTGGAATTGCTACATCAAATGCTTTATTAATCAACATGGAAAAACCTGTAGTCTTCCAAACAGGTAAGGTCTGTCTGCACAGTGTCATATATCTTTAACCCCTCAAGCTGAATCTCAGATTCTTGGGTTCCATTCTAAGCACCAACACCAGAAATGTAGACCATAGTTTACTTTGGTCTACTGTGTCCCCTGTAAGATGAGTAGAAACACCTTCTCTATTAATCTTTTAATCTTACTGACAGCAACGAACCGCAAAAGTATGTATTACGCATGTATTTGAATGCTATTCAGCCACAAAGTCCCCATGATGTACATTGTACAATGGATGGCTAATAGAGTCTCTTAATTGAGCTGTTGGTGGGAAAGTACTTCTGCATTTAGTACAATTTGTGGAGCACTTGCACTGCCTGGAGTTCCTGAGATGCACCCTAACAGTATAAGGCATACTAACAGTGCTATAACAATAGGCTAACCTTCCTGCATTGGTTCCCCAGACCCTCTGTAAACTAACACCAGTCTCAATGTGCTTGGGGGGACAAAAGCTCCTAATGCTGCTGACTCCACCTCGGAGACCCCCAGTTCAACCACAATTTACACACGGGATGTAATGAGAACTGTGGCTCCAAGCTAGTGCCATCCCTCCATCCGTCCAACCCACCTCAGTTAATATTTCTCTTTTTGAGCACTTAACTAGCCCTTTTAGGCTCTGTTCATTTACTACCTACAACTTAACCCTTAAAAGTATCTGAAGTTATTGTTTTGCTATTTAAAAGTAATTACACAATGACATAATTAGTTACAGAATCGGTTATGAAAGGAATTTTTTGTTCGTTTTTTATGTTAAACAATGACAAACGCACATTTTTCCCCGGCTGTACATTTGTTAACTTCTCATCAAATTCAAATCATAATACAACGTTTTATCATATCACTTAAAAACACAGTTATGGATATTGGTTTCAAGTTTGAAAGCTACGTTTAAGGAACAATTTCTCTTTACACGTTCTACTTTATCATTTACCACTTTGTTCTTCTTTTGTACATGCTACCTTACCATTTACAAATCTCAGAAATGTTGTAATATTATAATATTACTCGGTATCAGACGTATGGCACACCCATTATTTGGTGTTTAAAAACCAATGGTTAAAAGAGTCAACGTTTACCTAGCCCATGGGCACGTCTGGTCAGGATCAGTTCAGCCTTTCAGTTGACAAGAGTAAAGATAAATGAGGGATAAAATCCCATATCCAAACTTATTGTTAGTTTCAAATTCCGCAGTCTCAGCCATTGCGTACCAAAACTGGCCTTGCCCTTAGCAAATGAACTCTTTGGCCTTTGTCTGTTCCTTCAAGCCCCTGAGGGTTATCAGTTTGAAATAAACTCCAACCTGTCAGGCGACGAAAACAAACAGAACAGTATTAATAGACAAAGTGAAGGGTGCTTAAGATACAAACCCATAGCAACTAAACTGGGCAGTGAGAAATTCGGGTGAGGGAAAGTATTGCGTCCTCAAAAGCAAACAGTGTCTCAACCAGCAGAACAAAAGTTATTGCTGCCACTGTTTGACATTTCCATAAAATGTCATGCAGTTACAATTACAACACCTTGCAGAGGATTTCTTAAGTTAATGCCCCAGAAGGCAGTGGCGTGATGAAGGTAGCTGCAACCGAATCACATTTGAAACACAGGTACATCACGTCATTGCCAAGATACTTCAATAAACATAAGAAAAATAACTGGCAATTAAAACCAGAGGTGGACGAAGTTCACAAATCCTGTACCTGAGTTAAAGTAGAGACCCCCAAGGTAAAATATTCCTCCAGTAAAAGTAGAAGTTCCTCCCTTTAGACCTCCACTTGAGTAAAAGTACTAAAGTATTTACCTTCAAATGTACTTAAGTATAAAGTAAAAGTACTAAAAGAGTAATTCTGGCTCTGATGTCCTGTTATCATTTTTATAACCAGACTGGCTTCATGAACTCATTTCAGGTGAAAGTCCTCCAGCGTCTCTCTTGGTAAACCAGTCTTTTAATAGAACGTCATTAATTAGTGACGCTGACGTCTATTAAAATGATCAGAAGCACAAAACACTGAAGGTAAACAGTTTCCATCAGGGAGAACCGAGTGGCTCTGAAATCACTTTTTACACACAAGCAAAGTTTCAGTTTCAGATGACTTTGTAAATTAGTTACAAGCTGAATAAAAACTGGCTTTAAACTCAGGATCACAGATGAGCTCCTTTACTATGTTGATCTGTAGGCGTCTGTTCATAAACATAAACCAACCCAAACTAATTTACTATAAAATGAAAGTGTTTGTATGAATTCAGAAAAAAGCCGCGTCAGTCTCGACTGCATATGTGGACATATTTCTATATTGTGGTGTTTTTACAGGTTAGGTTAGTTCATCATTGGTGCTCTGGCTTTGAGCTTCTTTCGTTTTGACATGTTACGTTTTTATACACACAGAAACCAAAAGGAACGACAGATTTCTCAAAATGTAGGAGGAAAAAGTCGGATATTAGACTCTGAAATGTAGTGGAGTGAAAGGAAAAAGTCGCCCAGAAAGGAAAAACTTAAGTACAGAAACCAATTACATTTACTGAGTTACTGTCCAGCACTGATTAAAACAAAGCAACTTTTGGAAAGGTTCCTTTTGAAAATGTCATTTTCGGGTTGGGGGGATGTCAGTGCACTGTGCTTTTGGGGTGGGGGCCTCACTCTGCTGCTGAAAGAATCCTAAAGGAAATACTGTCTTGGGTTGCAGTTAAAAGACTTTTTACAAGATTATAAATAGACCTAATAAAAGAGACCATTAGGCTCATATATATCCTAAAAATAAAGGTGCAAAAAAACATTCTCTTTTCTACAATGAGAAGAAGGAACTACCTTGGCTCCCTAAACAACTTTCTAGTGAAAAGCTTCCATAAAACAAGTAAATTTGCATTTAGGAAGCTGTATTTTTAAGAGTGTATTGTGCTGATGACGTCCAGCATATTGGACAGGGCACTTAGGTTTAAAGCATGGCCAGCGTTTCCCTCACCTAGACGGCCGGGCCTGCTGTTGTCATGGAGATCATGGTTGCTATGTGCACAGTGCTTTCCAAATGTCGGTCAGTGGAGGAAGAGACTAAGCTCTTCTAAAGCCTTGCCAAGTTTCCCAGCTCTGATTATGAGCTTTTCATGCACTGTTGCAGGAACAAATTTTTACAGTAGTCTGTCAGCCGGCCATCACCAGCAGGATAAGTAATAATGACCTGGAAAACAGTTTATACAGAACTTCCTGCCTCTAGACTGAAGAGTAGTGTTAGGTGCGGTGCGTCCAGACAGGGGGTTGCACAACTGCGTAACAGGAGAACAAGAAAGTGGCTTTATAAACAACCCCACAAAACACATAAACTAAAATAAATGTCAGTCTGTCTTTCACTCTGGGGCCAATATATCCTCATCCTCTTAGTTTTGGCAGAAAGGTAAGAGAAAACACACGCACACACACACACACACACACACACACACACACACACACACACACACACACACACACACATACACACATCCCTGGACATATATAATGTCATGACATGGGGTCATACATATGACAAACATATATGTAATGTATCTGCGTAATAATATATTTTATATGTATTATATTTAAGTATTCATGTAATAAGATTAAGATCAACCCAAAAAATGCTTTTACCCTTTCATTAAAAAAACAAAAAAACCTTTGTGACTGAACTAACCAGTGAGAAGCACTTAAATTCTCAGGTTTTCAACATTTTTGAACTGAAACTGCACAAAAGCAATACACACACCAGTGGTATGCAATAAATAATGCTTCAGTCCTTTACAGGGTCTAATATCTGCTGAATCCTGGGCTCACATTTCTCTACATACATACAGTGCACCTAGGCAATATGCTCTGCTTCAGTAACGCGACAGACAAGAACTGCATAGGTTGCTTTAGCAATAGTGAACTTATCATTGAATTTTGCCTATATGAGCAACTTAAATGCCCCTACTCAGCACCAGAGGAAGAGAAAGACTTGTAAGGGGAGGCACAGGGATGCCAAGAATGACTCTTAAGGAGCTACACAGTTCAGTGGATGAGACCGGAGTGAAGGCGCACCAGTGTCCGTATGGGAGGGTGGCTGGAAAGAAGCAGTTACTGAAGAAAAAACACATCAAAGCACAGTTGGAACTCTCCAGAAAGCATCACAGTGACCCAGCTAAAATGTAGAATAATTGTTTTGTGCGAAAATCACAGCCAAACACAGACGTGCTAAGCTGGTACAAATGAACCCTAAGACTTAAAGCATCTATTGCAGCAGAGGTGATTTGATCAGGTACTAGCCTGAAGAGGTTGAATACTCACGCCACCAACATTTCTTAGTTTTTTTTTTTTAAAGAGCTGCTGACAAATAATGACTTTTGAATTTGACGATTACACTATCAATACTGGCTGGAATGACTGACATCTGTAATCCTGACAAGTGTGATGACTTTTAATCCCTTCCATGGTCAGGACCTGCCAGTGGGCCACAAGTTTTATTACAGATTTCTTTAACCTACAAATAGATGAATCAGTTTGCGTTGAAGTCCTGGTAGTTACAGAATAATAGGCCTTAGTATATAATAAGCCTGGGGTTAAAGGGGTTGAATACTTTTGCACGGCACTGTATATGAAATAAGTCATTGTCTTAAATCCCTAGTTCAAAGCAGTGAGCTTGCAGCTGTGGCCATATGGCTTGGGGCCTGTCTACAAATCCCCAAACTCACAGTATGTGTGTGCATATGCTTAACATATCAGGCATTTGACAATAGCGCGCTGTTATGTGATACGCTTTTGGTAACCCGTGTAAGGAAATCACTTCACATTGCTTTGACATTGTTCCCACGCTTTTCTAACCCTCCAAGAAGAGAAGTGTTCAGAATGGAAGATATGAAAGCCTATTAATATGCACCCTATGACAGAGCACAAATTTATACAACTATATATGAATATGGGGCATCGGACGTAGTTATTGTCAAATAAAATAGACTGAAATAAGCTACAAGGTACAAAGCTAATGTGGTTGTTTTTACTGACCAATTAGCATCATCCATGACTAAACCTTTAAAATTAAGCCAAAAATAAAACACACATATAATAGTAAAACAGGCAGCACTGTTTTGGACATAAAGCAGTTTTGGTTGGAATCTAACTGTCTGTCTAAAAGCCAATGCTTATTTACTTCAGTTAATGTTTTTACACATCACTTCAACCGGTAGGAGGGCTATGCATTATAGAAGTAGTTTTAAATGACATAAATGCGACTACATTTACTTGTTGCAGTGCAGTATGCATGTATTAACAGCAAGGGAAACAAACATTGCAGGGCAGGGAACAAAGGCTAATAGCGCACTGTAAATACACTGAACTCAGACAAGAAACACCTGGAGGGAATGATTAAGGGGCAGAGTTACAAACGAAACACAGGTGTACATAATAAGGGGGCAGAGCTATGGAGAAACGCAAGAGATTATCTGAGCAAGAGATCAGAGAAAGAGTCAGAACCTGACCAGGGGACCAAGAGACAAAGCATGTATATGTTTATTGTTAGTTAATATATGGTATACATACACCGGTCATGCATAACATTCTGACCACCTACAGGCTCTAATAAAAAGCATTCAATTCTAAGCAATTCCTCAAAAATGAATGATATGATTGTGCTCTTTGGCCAGTAGCAGAAATGGCTCTGGAAAAAGGTTTTTTTTTGTATGTTTAGCCCTGACAATATGAGACAAATCCAATTTTTTAGAGAAGTAAAATTACGTGTTTGTTGGTTTTTGCTAGTTAAAGTGATGTGTTGCTGTTTTGCTTATGGAAAACTGGGATTCTCCATTTTTAATGCCAGAGACCACTCTTGATTTAGTTCATTTTCAGTGAGGTTTTCATTGTCAAGAAAAAAGTAGAAAGCATGTATTTAACAAAAAAAATCTCACAGAAGCCTCAAGAATTAAATTTAATATCAGATTTTTTCATATTTCATATATAGTTTGTCCAACCATATTATAGCTTGCTTTCAGTTTTCAAAAGCAATGTACAGTGACGGTTAACCACATCTACAAGTCTAAGTTCAGTCCTAGAAGCTGGTTGCATTTTCTGTTTCTCACAGCCCAATTCAGCGATGTGGAGGCGTGGCTTCTGGTGTGGCCACTCCCCCAGCAGCTTTTTTGTTTGATTTACAAATGTATTTCTTGAAACACAATGACTCAAAATTAAATAAATTAAAGATGGTCTTGACTACTGCACGTTACTGTATATCAGGAACTACACTGTCATTTTTTTCTTATATGAATCTTTGGCATTACATCAAAGGACTGCCCAGCTATCCTGTGTCCCACTTTCAGGCATTCAGTGTATCATTTGAACAGCTTGACATCATTATGTTCTCTGTAGCAGAGGCTTTTCACATTTGTCACTGGCCTTGTTGGCTGCTGTGACAGTAAGGGTGATGTATGGTCATGGTGATAACAGTAAATGTAATTTAGCTGTAAGATCAGTGAATGATGATGCTATTATAAATTGGAGGAGATAGCCGGGTCTCTGGGCGGACAGAGTATAATAGCAGCAGCTTTGGGTAGGAGTCTGCCTTTTATGCTGGTCTGTTTAACAGACAATTTAGGCATATAATCAAAATCTTTTATTCCCCAATTACAAGATGCACAAGGAATTGATATTGCTGCTCAATATAAATTACACTAAGACAAACAGCCTAAAAGATGTGCAGTGGATAATAAGGTAATATATAAGGTCACAGTATAATTATTTAAGCTGCCTATAGGTATAAAGTTATAAACACTGTTGCGGATATTTTTTTCAGACCACTTAAAAATGCCAGCTAACTTTTACATAATGTGAATGGAATATATATATATATATATATATATATATATATATATATATATATATATATATATATAAATATAAATGTTCCAAAATTTTGCTTGAAATAAAATCTTGCTACATTAACTTAATTAAAATATTTTTTCCTTCTGCAAAGTTACCATTTTGGAGACCTGGAACTTGTCACAACGGCAACGGTTCACAATGTGGGTGTTATATATTTTGCAAATTTACATTGTGCATGTAAGCAGCAATAAAAAGGGTGACTATTACAGCTAGGCCTTCAGTTCAGGCCAGAAATCTCAAAATTCAGAAACGAGAGCTGAGTCCCAATTCAGGAGCTGCGTCCTTCTGGGGCTGCATCTGAAGGCCGATTGTGTCCCATGTGATGCTGTCCCATTTAGAAGGCTTCTTCCTATGCGACCAAGAAATTTATCCTTCTTTTACATGGCCACGACGAATCCAACGGACAGATCCTTCTCCGGACAACATATCCCGAGGTTCATCGTGTGCCGGCGAGGATTTGAGAACGTGGCAGCATCAGCTGAGGAGCGAACGGTGGCTGAAGAGTACACTTTTAAATTAATGTATTGGGTTTAAACTGATTCGAGTAGCTAACGACACTGATGTGCAGTTAGCTACTGATTGTGTTGGTGTTGGCCAACTTTGTGAGAAATCTCGGTGACTTTTGACTCCCACCTCAGTTTCTCCTTACGCATCCAGAAGCTTCTTCAATCCTGCTTTTTCCAACTTAGAAATATTAGTAAAGTTAGAAATTTCCTGCCCTTTTTTGACATTGAAAGAGTTATGCCTGCTTTTGTCTCCACCCGTTTGGACCACTGCAATGCCTTATTTACTTGTCTGAGTCAGAGAGGTGGCTCGTCTACAGCTTGTTCAAAATGCAGCTGCTCGTCTTCTCACTAGGACAAAGCGTAGGGAACATATCACACCAGTACTGGCTTCTCTACACTGGTTACCTGTAAGCTACAGAATTGATTTTAAATTTTAATGCTTACTTATCAGGCTGCTCATAACGAGGCTCCAGCCTACATCACTGAGCTCCTACGTCCTTTTCATAGTGCGAGAACTTTAAGGTCTTCAAATCAGGGGTTATTAACTGTTCCTCGTACTAACTTAAAATCAAAGGGGGACCGGGCTTTTGCAGTTTATGCTCCAAAATCGTGGAATAATCTTCCTACTGATGTCAGACTCCCTGAATCAGTTGAGGTTTTTAAAAAACGGTTAAAGACTCATTTTTATTCTCTCGCTTTTGATCAATGTGCTTTATAAGTCGATGTGCATTTGAGTATTTAAACCGTGTGTATTACTTATTTGAGTATATGATCATAATGATCTAAATTGAATAAATGATCTAAGTATTTTATTTGTAAGTATTTTGAAAAGCACTTTGTGAGTCACTCTGGAAAAGTGCTATATAAATAAATGTGGTCTGAAGCAAAACTTTTGCTACTGTTCGTTTTGTTTTGGGGAGCAATGAGCAGACAGACACATCTCCAAAAAATAAGAAACATTGAATCAAAGTTTCTGACTCCGTCTTTTAAGAACTTTATAATAACTTGAAAAAATTAGGACTTCTTTTCAAAAAATGTACATTTGTGTGTATAAATTTTTTTTTTGAGCAAGGCTGAAGCAACAAACGTAAACGCAGACATGAGGCTACCACACAGTCAGTGATGTATCTAGGACTTTTGAAGACCTAGAGTGACCTTTTTTCCGGTCCTGCCCATTGTAAACCAAAATGTGGTTCCTTCAATTCATAATTTTGTTAGTGGTTAACTAACCACTGACATGATAGGACTCCAGTTCAGCTCCCTAAGTCCTCACTATTGGTACATCTCTACGTAGATACCACAGGAACATAAGTTTTGGTTGGACAACTTTTCACTGGGTGGTTCAAGAATTTAACCACTTTGTTTCCAACCAAATCTTAATCATGAATGAAGAGAATTACTACAACGTAACTCCTACATGTATGATAATTATATTAAGCAAAAATGAACTAAAAATTACAGACATGTATTTTTTTATTTCCAGCATACCTGGCTCTTCATTCAGATGCTTTTGAAGGCCTTCAGGTGTGTTTGATTATGGTTGGAGCTAACTTCTGCAGGCCTCAAGGGTTCCGTACAATACATACATTAAAAGCGCAATACTAGCCTCAGACCAGCAACGTCTACCAGCATAGCAGAGTATCACTTTGAAGTTTTCTTCTCAGGTTTATTCAACAGGAACGTCACTCCTTTGTGTTCTCTATTTAGCATCAGCTGGCCATGCGTATGGCTGTCCCTGTCACGATTGGCCCCTCCCGGTCCTGTCCATGTGTTCGTGTTTCGGTCTAGTCCACGTATTTTCTTTGTTTTGGTTTCCTAGTCTGGCCCCTTGTTTTGTGACTCAGCCCCTGATTGTCACCACCTGTTTTCCGCCTGTCCCTTGTTATGGGGCAGTCGTGGGCTGGAGGTCAGGGAACTGGCCCTCTGACCAGAAGGTCGCCGGTTAAATCCCCAGCACCGACAGTCCATGACTGCCCTTGAGCAAGCCACCTAACCTCCATTGGCTCCCCAGGCGCTGTGCATAGGGCTGCTCACTGCCCCCTAGTGTGTGTGTGCTCACTAGTGTGTGTATGTGGTGTTTCACTTCACAGATTTTCCTGTTTGTGGGACTAAAAAGGGTCACTTAGTCTTAATCCCTGTGTTATATAAGCCCTGTGTTTGCCCTTTGTATTCGCTGGTCTATGTACTGTTTGTTCTGTTTGATTGTGCTGTTTGTGTTTATGCTGTTTGGAGTTCTGTGTTCATTTTTGTCATGTCTGTCCTTCCTGCTCTTCATATCGGCTGCCTAAACCTGGACCGTTTTGACCATGACCCTGGATTTGCCCATAATAAAAGTCGCTTATCCCCGCACATGCGTCCGCCTCCTCGCTCCCCACTGTTACAGTCCCTCACAGTGGTAAGAAATGCTAAAGAAGTCTGCTTTACTTCCTCTCCCTTTGATTTAGAAAACTCATTCTCAGTCTCAGGAGACTGCTAGCAAAGTACTTGTTCATGACCTGCCCTGAGTGACCTTTGAGTAAACCAGAGCAGGGAATTTGTTAGTCACACATGGGAGACCTGCTTTAAAATGGCCTGGCTGATCTTTGTCCTGAAGCCTTGCAGTTGTTAAGGCTACAGTGGATGTAACAGATGTTTTTACAGATTTATATCTGCATGTTTTTCTCCAGTGCATCGCTAATATAATGAATACAACCGTGGTGGTACATTATTCACAAAAAAAGTGAAATCGAGCAGATGGTTCGACATAACTGGATATAGTACTACAGCCGAATCTATTTTTGAGTGTGTTAGACTGAAAGAGGGAGAAAGTTCAGCAGCAGAATCGGCCTTTGTCTCCTCGGACAAGAAGAACTATGCTCTGCAGACCTGCACGTTTTCTACTCGATTGAACGCCTCTTTCAGATCATTAAACGACCATTCATTAGTGCAGGGGGTGAACACATAACAAAACAACAACAAAAGCAGCTTGACAACAAAAGCAGACAGAAGGAGGCCAGCCTGGGAGTCCAGTCTGTTCCTTTACTCACACACTCCCCAAGTAATGGCAGACATATAATGCCAAACATGTAAAAGATGTAACGGATCTTTCTTTCCGCAAAACAACTCTACTCCATCTCACACAACACAACTTTTCATCAGATTCAATTCTTATACTCTTACACATTTACAGCATTTAGCAGACGCTCTTATCCAGAGCAACTTACAAAAGTTGTTTGCGTATCTAAAGAAAGGATCTTTGCTAGTTACCAACAGGAAACCTAGTCCTGAGCTCAGATACTGCTAGAAACAAAAGTCCATGTTGATACCTCGAGAAAAAGTTAAACACAGAGCAGTGCAATACAACGCATTTCAATAAGTGCAGTACAATATATTACAATGAATACTTAACTCAGTGCTCATTTAAAGAGTAGTAGCATAAACTAAAGTTTACTGTACTTTTCACAGAAGTTCTTCCACTTGTTTCATTTAGCTATGGGTGAGAAATAATTATTATGTAATTACAAGAGTCTTCAGCTATTGCTTGTAGGAACTGTGACTTCTGAGGTATTTTTAAAATAAATAGAGTAAAACAGTGTTGGGGCAGTTGTGGGCTGGAGGTTAGGGAACTGGCCCTGTAACCGGAAGGTTGCTGGTTCGATCCCCAGTGCTGACAGCACGTGACTGATATTCACTAGTGTGTATGTGGTGTTTCACTTCACGGATGGGTTAAAGGTGGAATTTCCCCATTTGTGGGATTAAAAAAGTGTCACTTAACTTAAAATCATAAGTGATGTCTGTTTGATACTGAAGAACACTGACAACCACATTTGCTGTTCAAAGGTGACAATCAATAATAGGTGGCGCGGTGGTACAAATGTAGACTAATGATTGAATAACTGCAAATGTTCCTAAGCTAAGGTATTTGTACAGCTGTTCTGCTTGCTGCAAAGTAGTCCACTTTTTATGGACCTATTTCAAAAGTTAGACACTCAGGCCAAATCCCTACCAACCAGGCCTCTTTTGCTGATTTGCTTCTGCTTTTACCTTTCATGATTGGCCCCTCCCAGTCCTCTCCATGTGTTCGTGTTGTGTTTTGGTTTAGCCCGGTGTGTTCTTTGTTTTGTTTTTTTAGTCCAGCCCCCTCATTTCATGACTCCACCCCTGATAGTGTCCACCTGTGTTTCCGCCTGTTCCTCATATATTTAAAGCCTGTATTACCTTGTCATGATTGGCCCCTCCCAGTCCTCTCCATGTGTTCGTGTTTTGTTTTGGTTTAGCCCGGTGTGTTCTTTGTTTTGTTTTTTTAGTCCAGCCCCCTCATTTCATGACTCCACCCTTGATAGTGTCCACCTGTGTTTCCGCCTGTTCCTCGTATATTTAAAGCCTGTATTTTCCCCTGTCTAGTCTGTACTGTTGTTTGAATTGTCGTTTGTTCTGGTTGTACTGTTTGTATGTTTGATTCTGGTTTCTGTCATGTCTGCCCCCCCGATCAATCTGTGTTGGCTCTATGATCCTGGATCGTTTAGACTATGACCCTGGATTTGCCCATAATAAACGTCGCTTATCTCCGCATATGCGTCCGCCTCCTTGCTCCCCGGCGTTACATGCCTCAACAATCTTTTAGGCTCCTCCAGGACTTGTCAAGTTTGGACATGTCCCTGCAGTATGACGTCTGCTCATGTCCCCAACTTCTGAACTGTAAAGTCATTGGTAGGAATGATTTGACTATAATGAAGTTTTCTAGTATGTTTTAAACTTTCTAAGTGCTTAACTTTTTACCATGAGCTGCAAATGCTGGAAATGTTTTGTCTGGATGTGCTTAAAGCAGCAACATTTTGGGAAGACCTGTGGAATTAAAAAAGTGAAAATGATCATTTTATATCATCATTTATGTTCCAGACCTCTGTGAGCAGATCAGTCTGATGACTGTAAGCAAGTTGAAAGAGAACTCGGTCAAAACTTAGTGCAGGACATTTTCTCTGAGGATATGAGTGAATTATCTACTACTGTCATCATATCTTAATCTGCGTAATGTTGATTTTGCAGACCCAAGCATCAAGCCCAGTCCTTCTTTCTGTCTGTGTGTGTGAGGTTAATATGCAAGGACATATGATGTGGTTTGAAAAAACTCCTGAAAAATTTGCCTCGACTTTTAAATGATATTGTCAGGCTTTCCAGGTCGACACATAAAAGCGCACGCACATCCTATTTTAATGTGTTTCTTCCTCCTGACTCAGGATTTCTAATTAGAACAAAAACTTACATAGGGCTGCTTTAAATAAATGGTTATGGTGTAGCATTTGGAGTGCATTGTTTTTTGTGTTTTCATAGGATCCAATTCAAATAAAAATATTCTTTGATTCTTCTACCCCATTGATAATGGGATTTCAAACAAAAAACATACAATTCAAAGTGATAGTCCACATGGCGATCTGTGCATTATCCCTGAAGTGCCTTCTTATATCCAGTAAAAAGGTCTAAATTAGTGTTACCTTTTCGGTCATTGTGTTTAGAATATTTTTAGTTGTTTTTTTTATGCTCAAAGAGTGTTTTAGGCTTCGGTGCCTTCATTACAGGTTTTATACGAGTTCTTCTTTATTCTGATGGATAAAATATCCAAAGAATAAGCCGACACATGAGCTCACCTGCTCCACTGTTTGCATGAACGTAAGCCAAAACAAGCAGAGACGGACTGTGGTGTGGTTTCCTTGGCAAACTAAGCATATGCAGTTTCCACAGTCATGTAGAGAGAACATGTCTAAAATAGTGGACAAGGTCAGACAAGCCATTGGAAATGCTGATGTGGACAGAGTAGGAATAGAAAAATCTGATCGCCTCACATTTATGTTGTACCGACATATCGCAGTGATATATCCACGTCTTTTCAAAGTTGTGCTTGAAGATAAGATATTCAGGATTTATGATAACATGTAGCAACTTTCACTCTATTAGTTATACAACTCCAGCTTAAAGACCTGACCTTTGGGGGTCGTGACATCCATGTAACCTATTTTGACTCCGTATATTGAGTTTTGTTTATTTTTTATTAGTCATTGAGTAAATACCAGGGGTGAGGACTCGAGTCACATGACTTGGACTCGAGTCTGACTTGAGTCACAAATTGGACGACTTGACTTGAAGAAAGCTGAGAAAGACTTGGGACTCGACTTTGACTTCAACACCAGTGGCTCGGACTTGAATGACTTGGAGAGACTTGAGACTCAGAGTGGAAGAAACATGGAGAGTCTGACTGCAGATGGAATTCTCTACACAGTCAATTATTTTTTATGGGAATGAATTTATTTCCTCCCGTAACTGGAATAAACAGCAAAGTCGTCAGACGTCTGTCACCGTGCTTATGCTCAGTTTATTTTATTTCGTAAGACAAGTGAAGCGTTTAGAGCTCAATTTCGCCTCCATAACCTGGAAACAAGCGAAGTGTCAATAGGATAAATAAGCCTCAGAGCTTAAACTCCAGTCTTACTGGAGAAACTGAACGTTTTCCTCATGGTAGCAAAACAAAAGAATCAACTGTCTCTGTTCAACATCTTTTAACAGCTTCTGCAGGTAAAACAAGCGCAACATTCATCACGAGGCTGAAGTTGATTATTAGATATTATATAATAATATATTAGAATTTGTTTTTAGTTGGATTAGCTAGTTTTTATTTTATTTTATTTTATGAAATCAGCTAAGAAAAATTATATATATATATATATATGTATATATATATATATATATATATATATACATATATATTATAAGTACTTTTAAAATTATTTTCATATGCACTGTCTGTCAGTCTGTCATGGTTATTTGTGTACCATGGATATTGTATTTTAGTTGGAAAGGTAAAAAAAAAAAAGAATTAAAAAATTCATCTACAGCCATACACTGCTAACGTGCTCTCATTAAAAGGCTACAGTACTGTTACCGTTGTTATGGCCTGAAATTAAGAAAGCAGACTGACGTGTTTAGACCTCAAAGATTAGGACTATTGACCTGGCACTTGATTTCAGGCTTGCCTATACTGACTCGGGACTTGAACTGAGACTCGACTATCTTGACTTGGGACTTGCCTCAGGACTTGAGTGTCGAGACTTGAGACTTTCTTGTTACTTGCAACCTAGTGACTTGTTCCCACCTCTGTTAAACACTTCAACATAAAACCAAAGCGTGTTGTTAGAGTATTCTAGGAGAGTTTTTAGAGGAGTATGCTGGTTTGCTCTTGAAAGTAAAGCAGTCGGTATTTTTTAAAAACCTGAAATGAAATGATAGATTGCTTTAATAGGATTTTTCACTCTATGAACACATTTCATTTGCATTTAACTGTGATTTAACTGCTGTTTGAACTCTTTCAATTCCTAATATGAATGGCTATATATATATATATATATATATATATAAATATATATATATATATACACACACACACACACACACACGCACACACACACACACACATTCAGAAAAGTGAATATTATTGACTATAGTAATGTACTGCTGTCAATGTGCAGTTTTGTACAAACAAGGTTTTGCATTGCTTTAAAAAATATGGTACAAAATGTAATTCCTGTAAACACACGTCACAGAATATGTGCTCTAAACACGTCAGTTGCAGTGTCTGCTGCTAGAAGGTAACTGTACATTTACAGAGTAACATTTTATAGTGCAATATTGTTCATTTGTGCTTGGGCCCCTTAGTAGTACGCTATGGATTAGTTTGAGTTTGGTTGCAAAACTGAAAAGAATAAAAAAAATTTTCCACCAAACCAGGTTAGTTCAGTTCCTGTGTTTGTTTGCCAACATAAGTGCCACTGAGGGAGGCACCAGTTAATAAGCAGAGCTTGAACACAAAGGCGGGAGTTAATAAAAAGAAGACTCAAAGCTCGTCCTTGAGGCACTCCCTACACAGCTGTTTCTGCCATCCTCACTTCAGAATGAGAGGCTCTCTCTACTAAATGAATGCATTCCTGTGGATCACAGTCCCTGTTGCTTAGAGAACTCGTCCAATTTTGTATCATTCCTCACACTCTAATATCAGCTGCAACACTGGAGGTTCCAGAGTCTTGCACAGCCACAATAATAGGGGAGGAGATATAGAGAGAGAACAATGGGAACGATTGTATAACTATATAAGTTATATGACTAGTAACTATAATAAGTCTTGATTCATTATATCATTTAAGCTGAATATTAAATGTATAGTTTAATAATAGCTGTGCAGTTTAAATGGTAAAATGGGTTTGTCTTATAATAAAAAAGCTTGAGAATTACTTTAATGACTTTACTGGAAAAATACACAATTACAGTGATTCAGTAAAACTAGTCCATATCCTCAGAGGTGCACCTGCTGTGCACTGGGATCCCTGTATGTAACAGTCTACAGAAGGGCAAGGGTTAGCACTCTGTTACCGCTGAAGGGAGTGACCGGATAGAGCACAACGTACAAGAAAAAGGTTCACTCTTAAGAGTAACCTCATTCAATCTTCTTTAGTGTTCACAGATTTTCAGTGCTAAGGCGTGTGTATGCATGTGTATGTGATAGAGAGAGAGACAGAGAAAGTGTGTCTAGAACCCAGAGCTGGTTTTCAGTGGAAACATCTGACCACAGCTGGCAGTCATTTGGTTGCTGAGGCCTTTGACAGTTGTGGTCCACTGGGAGAGCATTAACCAGGACTGACCTGTGGCTTTTCCCCTTCACTCTCCCATTTCCCTACACACACAGTTTATAGCCCTGCACAGCACGGGGGGGTGGGGGGTGGGGGGGGGGGGCAATCCCTTTACAACAAATTAAGTAGACCCATGATTTCCGATTTAACAAATATAATGGAATGTTTGGGATATTGTATACATTAGCATACTGAAAAAGCATATTTCAGCACACATCCTGATTCCAACGTAGTGATATTTTATAAATGGTTAAAATATGTTTGGCGCAGTCGTGGGCTGGAGGTAAGGGAACCAGTCTCGTGACCGGAAGGTCGCCAGTTCGATCCCTAGAGCCGACAGCACATGACTGAGGTGTCCTTGAGCAAGACACCTAACCCCCAACTGCTCCCCGGGCACTGCGGATTGGGCTGCCCACCGCTCTGGGCAAGTGTACTCACTGCCCCCTAGTGTGTGTGTGCTCACTAGTGTGTATGTGGTGTTTCACTTCATGGATGGGTTAAATGCGGAGGTGAAATTTCCCCATAGTGGGACTAATAAGGGTCTCTCTTAATTAATTAATTACGTACACATTTGAATCAAGTCTTTTTTTGGGGGGGGGGGGGGGGGGTGTTAATGTTCTCCCATTTAATTGTCCTTTCCTACCTACTAGTTAGGTATCCCCATCATAGGATGCTACTATGCTGGATGGCTGAAAGCTAGGGTGCTTCCTCTGAGACACAGGCCACTACATCTTTGTAAACTGCTGCCAATACAGTGCTGGTGCCACTCCAACTCATCCCAAATATACTGGATTATGCTCACTTTACATCACTCCAGAGAAAGCTGATTTACTGCTCCGCAACACAGCACTGCAGAGATTTATACCCCTCTAGTCTTTGGGCTTGGTGACCTTAAGCTGAAGCGCTGCTGCTCCAGAGCATCACAGTTTACTGGCGATGCTTTTCTATGCAGATCATACAAGTTATATAGTGCTTTTTACAACAGGCGCTATCGCAAAGAAGCTTAACAGAAAAATCTGGGTCCAAGCCCCCATGAGCGTCGCCAATGGCGAGGAAAACCCCTACAAGAGCAAGAAGAAGAAACCTTGAGAGGGACCAAGACGCAATAGGGCAAACCATTCAATAGCAAACAGGTTCTCCATGGTTTATATGTGATATAATTCATTATTTAATGGATTAATTCATTATTTCCTACTCAAAGCTCATTGAAACAAGTGGAAAACACTTCGTAGCCGTGCTCCACCTCATTCCTAATTCCACTATTTGTGGAATAACTGGAATGTATCTATTGAATCTTGACTCTTGTCTCAGTGTTACATCCTCAAGCACTCAGCTTGATCATTAATGGTCTGAACTCATACCTCTGCTGGAGAAATACATATAGATACAAGAGAACTGAACTGAACTTGTTTCAGTCTGCAAAGAGAAGTGGATTTGTGAACTCTCGTCTGAAAGAGTGATCTGAAAAAGTGGTGGAAGAAGAAATAACTGAAAACACCTCATGAAGCTTTGCACAGCAAACTAGATATGTTTAACGAGGCCATCTGGAAGTTCATTCCTTAATAACTTCGTCAGTCCTTGTGTTCGTCCGTTTTAGCAAATTAAGCCCATTAAATGTGTTTTTTCTGTAATGTTGCTTACCTGCTAGAAGTCATAGTTGTGGGCGTTTTCAGGTGGATTTGGAAGATTTCTGGGGAAATGATGCACTTAGCGGAAAAGGGCTTCCAATTTATAATCTCCACAACAAAGCCCAGGTCCAAACGTGACTGAATGGTAGAACAGTATATTTATCCTGTAATTGCAGGCTTCCTCTGGGACCTACAGTGCTTCAGCCAAAACGAAAAAAGATTAGAGGTTATGCTCTCTAGGCCATCAAACACAGGAAGCACAAACTCTGCTTTCAAAGGGAGCCAGTCGGTGCTCTAAAACAACCTTTTATAAAGGTGAGAAATGCTCCGTGTTATAACACATCTAGGTGACACGTCACAAATGTGTGCTCAGAGAGGCCCAAGAGGCCATGCTGCAGAACAATGAATCTTTCAGTCCCCACATCCGCTCCTTCACCCACTCGCTTCAAACAGATAACATTCCATGACTACCAGTAATGCTAGACTTGTGATAAGTTGAGGATCTCTCACTCTCTTTGTCTATCTCACTCAATTTCTGCATATTTCCATTGTTAGAATCAATCAAAAGTCATACAGAGTGATTTGATGTGAAATGGTTCATGGTATGGGAACTTACAGATGTCTTTACAGTGGTGGTGACTGGAACTAGGGCTTATGATGTCTACAACATAAATATAGCAACTTAATACACCAAATGACTGGTCAACCTATATGTGTTTTCCAGAGCTGGACGAAGTTCACAAATCATGTACCTGAGTTAAAGCAGAGACACCCAGGGTAAAATATCACTCCAGCAAAAGTAGAAGTCCTTACTCTAGACCTCAACTTGAGTAAAAGTACTAAAGTATTTACCTTCAAATGTACTTAAGTATAAAGTAAAAGTACTAAAAGAGTAATTCTGGCTCTGATGTCCTGTTATCATTTTTATAACCAGACTGGTTTCATGAACTCATTTCAGGTGAAAGTCCTCCAGCGTCTCTCTTGGTAAAACAGTCTTTTAATAGAACGTCATTAATTAGTGACGCTGACGTCTATTAAAATGATCAGAAGCACAAAACACTGAAGGTAAACAGTTTCCATCAGGGAGAACCGAGTGGCTCTGAAATCACTTTTTACACACAAGCAAAGTTTCAGTTTCAGATTTATTTACAACTTAGTTCCAAGTTTAAGTTGAATAAAAACTGGCTTTAAACTCAGGATCACAGATGAGCTCCCCTTTACTATGTTGATCTGTAGGCGTCTGTTCATAAACAGAAACCAGCCCAAACTCATTTACTATAAAATGAAAGTGTTTGTATGAATTCAGAAAAAAAGAAACGCGCCAGTCTCGACTGCATATGTGGACATATTTCTATATTGTGGTGTTTTTACAGGTTAGGTTAGTTCATCATTGGTGCTCTGGCTTTGCGCTTCTTTCGTTTTGACATGTTACATTTTTATACACACAGAAACCAAAAGGAACGACAGATTTCTCAAAATGTAGGAGGAAAAAGTCGGATATTAGACTCTGAAATGTAGTGGAGTGAAAGGAAAAAGTCGCCCAGAACGGAGAAACTTAAGTACAGATATAGAAAAAAAAATACTTAAGTACAGAAACCAATTACATTTACTGAGTTACTGTCCACCACTGGAGTTTTTTATGTAATGTTGATAAGGATAGAATAACGGCCTTTTGCCTTAAAACGCCCCTCAGTAGCCGTCTGCCTTGAATTGATTTTAAAAAAATAAAACATACATTTTAAGCAATAAGCCTCTAAAAGCTATGTGTCCCAGGCATTAAGCAACTAATGTTTGGTTCTAATCACCACCACTGTAAACAAATCTGACTTGGTAAGGTTGTCCAGAACAGCGCATTTCACACCAAACCACCCTGAACGACTTTGTTTACACCTAAACTTTTTCATTAATAAAGGATTTCTGAATAATTAAAGGACTTCCCCCCATTCTCGCTCTCTCCCCCTTGTTTGATAAGTAAATGATTCAATCCCTCAGTCATATGAATAAATTTCAGTTCATTTCTGGGTGCTTTATTGACCTGGATGTTGGTACATTATTGCAAAAGCATGGATTACATAGTCTGAGCATACATAACAAATAATAATATGAGAAATTAAACTTATTTAATTTCATTTAGCATAACTAAAATTCAAGAAATGTAAAATACTAACATGATCGAACAATCCATTCTGAATGGGTAAGACATTGTCAGCCAGTTTGACAGAGCAGTGAGACTAGTGGGACACACACTATATCCATTTGTAATAATTTGTGAATGCAGCTATTCTGTGGGGCACCCATTGCTGACACACGCTTTCCATTGCACACACAGAGTTTGTATAATCTCTACACACAGCATTACCAACAGAACAACAAGCTCTGGAGCACCGGCACATGAGCCTTAGGTCACCAGCAGTCCTTTGCTACAACTGTGTTGCACTTCCGCCACCTGCTGGATCTCATCTATCATTACATGTAAGCCTCGCTCCTAATGTGTCTAAATGAATAATCCTCAGCTTCTGTACAATCTGGGAACTTGAAAAGGAATGTGTTCAAAACGCCCTTTTGACACCATGAAACTGGCCACTTTTGATTGAGCAGAGATCTGCTTTGGCAGATGGGCAGCAGGGCAATGGTGTTCTCATCCGCAAAGGGCAGGTGTGGCTGCAGGTTTTCAATTAAAACAAGCAGCAGCACAAGGATGTGCTCACTAGTGCCTTCTATGCAACCTTGCTGCAGCCTTTGGCAAGGACCATGACGATGACGACTGTGTTACCTACAATACAGGCTAGTATCCATATAACACGAGATGCAGGTCGTTAAATTAAGGCAAATTCCTTTATAACGTCTCTGGTTAAGGCCAGTGGACACAGAACGTGTCACAAAGTGTCCGAAAACTCTTAATGGAGGTCCGCAGACCTCGACGTCCACGTCTCCAAGTCTCCAAGTCGACGTGCAGTGGTGCTTGTGCCAATCTTTTAGGTAAACAGCTTCAGTAAGCAGTTTACAGATAGTAAACGAATGCCATGTGTGATGAGTGAATGCTTTATTTAATTCAATCTAGAAGAGTAGAGTGTATTTTATTTTATTTACTACATGCAAATGTCAGACACTGTGCACTGTGAGCTCCTGTAGCCCAAACCAATTTCCGTGTATGTGTAAGCATACCCGGCCAATGAAGCTTGATTCTGATTCTCTGATGAGAAACATTTATCTTTATGATCTTTAGCTGTTGCAGTAGTACAGAAGCTGCAGAACCCGAGCTCAGCTGTTCACAAGTGCAGCACCCACTTTGAACTTGACTAACAGCGTAGGAGTCGCAACTGTACCTGATTTTTCACAGTATGGGGCCCCGTCACTACCGAGTGTTTTAAGCGCCGCAGTAACAGGAAGCGCTGTCATTTGCATTTGCGTGCTTGCGTTGACAGTAACGTAGAACCCACAATGAGTTTGTACAGTAGGACCGTGCGTTGGCCAAGCACTGTCATTTGCGTTCATGTCCTTGTGTTAAGTACCTTTATGGCCTTTTACGCTGTCACCTACCGAGCTTCAACGACGTTTCCCACCTGTTGATGGAGACTCAATCCTCAATCCCTTCCTCGGCTCTAAGGTCTAATCCCATCTCTTATTTTCACCCCTACCCTCCAGTGTCACCTTGCCCCTTGCAACTGAGTTACAATTGTGTCACGAAGTGTCACGATTGGCCCCTCCCAGTCCTGTCCATGTGCTTTGGATCTTCCGTGTGAGTTTGTTTTGGTTCAGCCCCCTTGTTTGTTGACCCGTGATTGTTTTCACCTGTCCCTTGTTATCCCTGTTTTATAAGCCCTGTGTTTGCCACTTGTCTTTACTGGACTTTGTTTGATCATGCTGTTCGCTTGACGTGTTGCTTGTTCGTTGTTCTTGTTACTGTGTGTTGTTTGAACCTGCTTATTGTTTATTGCTTGTCTGTTATGTCTGCCCCCCGTTCAATCCGTGTTGGCTCTATGACCCTGGACCTTTACGACTATGACCCTGGATTTGTCCATATTAAATCTCGCTTATCTCAGCATGTGCATCTGCCTTCATTAACAGACCACTAGTGGTGCTCTGTAGGCGACCCAGCCAGTCTGCAGTGAAAGCAGAGGGTAAAGTTCAGCAACCTTGTTGCTGGTCAGCTACATTTATTGAGTCATATGCCTTCAAAGAGGGGGAAATGATAATGATGATTTATTATCGCCCACCCCTAATTCTTCAGTGATATGAAGCTGAAATGGGCTTCTCATTCAAAATTTCCTGCGCCACCTTAAATGGAGCAGTAGTTACACTCTGTTGCTTCAGGCTGCAGAACTGCTGGACTATTTAAGACAGAATAGAAAATTTAACTAGTTGGCTACCGAAACATCATCATCATCATTGTTAACTGCTTAGTCCAGATAGTATCGCGGTAGCAGTTGGGAGAGCAGAGAATCCCAGATGACCCTGTCCCCCGTGGGTCCTAGGATGACCCCGGGATCTTATCCCCCACCGGGAGACGTCCAGGGGGCATCCGAATCAGATGCCCAAACCACCTCAGCTGGCTCCTCTCAATGCGGAGGAGTAGCGGCTCTACTCCGAGCTCCTCCCGAATGGCCGAGCTCCTCACTCTATCAAATAGAGTGTAGCCTGCCACCCGGCGAAGAGGCTCATTTCCACCACTTGTATTCACGATCTCATTCTTTCGGTCATTACCCACAGCTCATGACCATAGGTGAGGGTAGGGATGTAGACCGACTGGTAAACGGAGAGCTTTGCCTTTTGGCTCAGCTCCCTCTTCACCACTACAGTCCGGTACAGTGACCGCATTACTGCTGCCGTCTGTCCCAGCCTGCGGCCGATCTCACCATCCCTCTTCCCATCACTCATGAACAAGACCCCGAGACACTTAAACTCCTCCACCTGGGGCAAGTCCTTTCCCCTTACCTGGAGTGGGCATGCCATCCTTTTCTGGGCTAAGATCATGGACTCCTAAAGTATGGAGCCTAAAGAACATCATCATCTGCAAACAGCAGAGACGCCACCCTCTGGCCTCCACACATAATGCCCTCCTGACCTTGGCTACGCCTTGACACCCTGTCCATGAATATCACGAACAGGAGTGGAGACAGGGCACAACCCTGCCAGAGCCCAACGCTAATACTGAAAGGGTCCGACTTAATGCCGAGTATACGAACACAGCTCTAACTCCGGGAGTACAGAGATCAAATGGCCCGGAGTAGTAACCCCGGTAACCCATACTCCCGGAGGACCTCCCACAAGATATCTCAGGGAACCCGGTCGTAAGCCTCTCCAAATCCACAAAACACATGTAAACTGGGTTGGCAAACTCCCATGCCCCCTCAACAATCCGTGAGAGGGTGAAAAGCTGGTCCATTGCTCCACGGCCGGGACGGAATCTGCATTGTTCCTCCTCAATCTGAGTTTCAACTATCGGTCGAAGTCTCCTGCTGCTACTGCTACCAAAACATTAGCATACAATTATCGTTACTGTCATGAAGAAATATATCAAAATCCACTGAAAGGGCAGTAAATTAAGATGATAATTGTTATCATACTTTTTTTTACAAAGACTCACATTTGTGTGTTTTTCTTTTCTTTCATTTTTTCTCATAACACTCGGTTCGGAGTGTGTCTCCAAACTACCTCCATTTGGAGGCCATGTAGCCCTAACACCTCGCCCTACCCCTCCATCTCAACAAAAATCAGGACACCCAACCCTTAGACGTGAACTCTCAAAACGGAGGACATGATAGCTCTGGGCCAATAACCCTGAGAGTCGATTCTTTCATAATATATATCAGTATCATTTTAACCTTAGAGGATGATCTGGGCTATCGATTAAACGTTCAAGCATTTACCCCGATAGACCTGTCACACCCCTGTCACGTGACCGGTAAATTTCCAAAAGACCACCACCTGATCACTGGTCAGTTCAGTGAAGAACTCCTGATAAATGTTGCAGTTCCGGTTTTAGCCACAGGGTGGCAGTGCTGCATTAGAAACATATTAACCTGTGAAAAACGAGCTTTTAAGGTTCATAAAACATCGTTTCTCTTCATCTAAACTATTTCTGGGATGCACTGAATAATTAGGAATATTCAGTCTAAAACACCGTCCCCAGTGGACTCGCCAGAGGAAGGAGGGGCTGCATACATATTAATAAATATTAATGAATAATTCATGTATCCCCTCCCAACACACGGTGGGAATCTTTGACGGTTATCCATCTCCAAAAGTGCCTCGATGGAATCTGAGTACATGTGATGAATCTGCGCGCCCAGTCATGCGGTCATGAGACGGATTCTTGCCTCGCAGGATGACGTCACAGCCCGTGTGAACTCAAGCAGCGCAGGGTGGGGAGAAAAGCCCCCCAAATCGATTGGGTCTCAAATAAAACGCTAAACCTCGTAAAATGAGAGAGGAGTGCAACAGCAAAGCGGTCCAGAATGGAGTTAAACCCAACATGCGGACTGGATTCGGAACAAATGACCACAGGTTATGGGTCAAAAAAGCAGGCCCGGGCCATTTCAGCGGCAAAGGTTAAGAGGTCGGGTGGTGCCACGCCTTGGGATAATGAGCACATAGTGGAATGCCCCAGTGGGCATTGGGGTTGGGGTGGACGGTCTTTCTGGCTCTCTTTCACCACGTCTCAAGACAGCTGACTCTAAACTGACTCTAAGGGAAAGGCTCAGTGTTAGTTCCTCTAACAGGCATCCAAGCTTATTCTAGCGTACGCGCCTGACTCAGACTGGGCGGAGTAAAATATGCATGGTTTACACGTTTAAACGGCTTTAAATGTGGAACTAAGCATATTTGGCAGGGTTATTGTACAGTCAGGGGGGATTTAGGCATCTGAGTCGCCCCTCTTGTCAAGCCACGTGTGTCTCGTCAGTGCTGCGTTGCCAGCAAACTCGGCAAACTCGGCAGGTTCCCCGCTTTTTAAAGTGAATCAAATCGCCAAACAGGCCGTTTATTGGGACTAAGAAACTCTCTTTGTAATCTTGATTAGATTCCACTGAAAGCTTGTGTTTGCGAGACAGCCGCCCCCTCGTGGACCGAACGAGTACTGCGTCGAACTTTTGAGCCAATAGGATCACAGCTCGCTCTCTGCCTCCCTATAACTCAGTTTCCACAAAGCAGCTTTTCGCCACAGACGGAGTAAGTTCAGCCGAGAGAAGTGGGCAAGAGAAGCCCTCCAAGGATTTGCCCTCTTTGCCACATCCACGTCTGCATTTGCCCTCTCAGACGGCAGATCCATCGCAGGACTAGGACATAAGAGTGGACCGTCTTTCTGTCTCCTTTTTTTCCCCTTCTTCCCCGCCGCCGATGATGAGTGGACCGGCTTATGAGAGGAAGATACACGGGATTTCTGCAGATCTTTCGGGCTCTATGAGTTGCCACCCGTCGTCCAAAGACTCCCCCACGCTGCCCGAGTCTTCAGCCACGGACATGGGCTACTACAGCGACTACTACTCTGGGCAGCCCTACCAGACTCAGCCCATGGGCGCCTACCCCCAGTTCAACATGTCCAGCATGGGTCCAGCGGGGCCTTACCCCAGCAAGGCAGAGTACCCCTACAGCCCGTCCTACAGGCAGTACGGCCACTACGGCAGGGAGCTGCAGAGCCCCCCCCAGAATACAGGTGGGACATTTCGTACTGTAGGAATACTCGGGAATGAGGAAGGGCGGCTGCGGCAGGGATTCGGGCTTAGTTTTAGTAAAGAAACGCCGAGTTTATTAAAGTTCCGCGGGGAACAGACGGCGGGCTGAGTTAACAGCGGCGCGGAACCTCGACCGGCTGGAGCGGAGCGACTCACGAAAAACGCCGCGTGGAACCTGTGCGCGCGGATGAGAAGCGTTTTCTTTCTTTCTCTCTCTTCAATTCTCTTTATTTCTCTTTATCTTTCTTTCTTTCTTTCTTTCTTTCTTTCTTTCTTTCTTTCTTTCTTTCTTTCTTTCTCTTTATTTCTTTATTTCTCTCTTTATCTCTCTCTTTATTTCTCTCTCTTTATTTCTCTCTCTTTATTTCTTTATTTCTCTCTTTATCTCTCTCTTTATTTATATCTCTTTATTTCTCTCTTTATTTCTTTATTTCTCTCTTTATCGCTCTCTTTATTTATCTCTCTCTTTATTTGTCTTTATTTCTCTCTCTATTTCTCTCTCTCTTTATTTATCTCTCTGTCTCTCTTTCTTTCTTTTTCTGTCTCTCTCTTTATTTCTCACTTTATTTCCTTCTATTCTTTCTCTTTCTCTCTCTCTCTCTTTCTCTTTCTCTCTCTCTCTCTCTTTCTCTTTCTTTCTCTCCCTCTCTCTCTTTCTGTTCTTTCTCTTTATTCGTTTTTTAATGTTCAGCTGGTTTTAAGCTCATTCTGCAGTGCCGCGATTTTTTGTTTCGCCGTTTCTTTTATTTTACAGACGTTTATGTCGTCATCACGGTATGTGGTGTATATTTGTGCTTTATAGGGCGAAGAGATGAACTCATTCCGGTTTCATGTAAAGGAGCAAAATCTTTACACCGGTTTAGCCCGCGCTGGTCAGTGTTACCCGGCTGTGATTGATGGATATAAATAATATAAATAAACAGATATAGAAACAGAATTTTCCCTCAGGGAGCAGGAAACCCCGTCTTTACGTCCTGCGGTCTTAAGTAGCAGATTTTTAATAGGGAAGTCTTGTAATGTAAACATTAAACGGACTCTGTGGCCGTTTAAAACAAACTCAGAATAGGAACGAAATTCGAAAATAAACGAAATAATAATAATAATAATAATAATAATAATAATAATAATAATAATATGGAAAATCAACAAGCAATAGGCTTACTGATGCTAAGTGTTACAAGTTTATATTACAGCACCTGTAAGACAGTAAAACAGGCTGCACATATTCTTGCTTTAGTATCAGCCTAACAAGTACAAATACTTTAACTGCAATTCTGCAATTCAAAAAATCAGATTAATATTTGACAAGTCAAAAAAACAAACAAACAAACAAATAAAAAAAAACAGTCCAGCACAACATTTTACAAAATTCCTCAACTGCAGTCAGTCTAATCACAGTATAGTGGCGGAAGGATAAACCTGTTCATTTATAATAGTTTTATTGCTCTCTATATGTATATATAGATATATTGCTATACATGTTTTAATACAGCAAAGTATCCACAAGTTTGTTTATGTATTTATTTCTGATTGATTCTTTCTATCAGTGGTGAAAGAAGAAGTGGAGACTGAAGTCCGGATGGTCAACGGGAAACCAAAGAAGATCCGCAAGCCCCGCACCATCTACTCCAGTTTCCAGCTGGCAGCGCTACAGCGGCGCTTCCAGAAAGCCCAGTACCTGGCCCTGCCTGAGAGAGCAGAGCTCGCAGCACAGCTCGGCCTCACACAGACACAGGTACAGCCCAGCACACACAACCCCACACAGCCCTCCCGACGCCGCACGTCCAGCGTAGTGGACATGACCTGAGGGTCTAAACTGTGAAATCGGCTGATGCACCAGAACAGATTCATCGTCATTGAAACTTTCACATGAGTCTTTCCAGGTGTTTCAATGCCCATCGTTCTAGAAACGAATGCCCTTTTTAAAGGCACGTATTTTTCCAGCGCTGTTGAACGTTTAGGCTTCTTGTGTTCTCTTAGCTTTTCTTCTTCAGTCAGTTTAACTTGGTTTCCACAGTGCGCTTGAGATTTCATCATTGTCTCTGTTGCTTCTGCTAACTTACTATTAGTTCAGATGAAAGGGAGACAAGTTAACCGACTTTAGTCGGGGAGGTCAAAGCAGCTGTTCTCTGCCGGTGTAGGCAAATGACCAAATATCAGGAATACCATCTACAATGTATCACACACGAAACACAGATAACTCAACGCATGCGCTTCTTTCTTTGAACAGGTGAAAATATGGTTCCAGAACCGACGGTCCAAGTTCAAGAAGCTGTACAAGAACGGTGAGATCCCGCTGGAACACAGCCCAAATGCCAGCGACTCCATGGCCTGCAATTCACCGCCCTCCCCAGCCGTATGGGACAGTAATGCGCACTCAGGACAGGTTGCCCGAGGCCAGGGCCCTCAGCCCCCTCTTAGCTCCACACCGCCCTCCTACCTGGAAGACTACAGCGGTCCCTGGTACCAGCAAGGATCGCATTTACAGCACCCCGGCGCCGTGCCGAGCCTAGGGGCCGTCTACTGACATGGACGAGGGACTGAAGAGCGAGAAAAAAAAAACAGACTGGACTTTCACGCAAGCAAACAGACTGTTTGTAGTGGCTTTGTGCTAAGTAGGGCCTAAAAGGGAAATAAGCTGAAAAGAGTCATTTGAAGTCACAGTCGCCGATCCCCTCGACTCGCTGGCTCCTCCGAGTCGAGTGCAGCGCATAAATTGCGACAGACTTCATTTGTCAGGCTGAGAAGACGACGACGACTATTGTACCACAGCAATATTTTCAACTGCTCGACTATTCAGATTAATATGAGCACATAGGCATGTAGGTTAACCTGTTATTTAAAGGACATTATGGTGTGGTGTTAAATTATTTTGACGTATTGCTCCCATTTTACTCATATTCGTTCTTCCTTTGCTAGATGGATTTTGGAGTATTTGTTTGTTTACGGCGCAACAAAAGATAGAAACGAACCCAGAAAGAAGAGCACCTACGATGTGGGTGGCTGTCGTGTGCTTCACAGACTCAGGACATAATAAGTTATATTGATTTGTACAATCTATTGAAAGATGTAGTTGTATATATGTGTTCAAATGCAACAACAGAACCACTAAAAACATAAGAACACTGTGTGGTGGTGCCTGGAACTGTTTTTATATTCCTGTAAGTAGTGCTTCTGTTGTAATGCTGGTAAAATTGAATAAATGCAAATTGAATTTCATGTATTAAAAAAAAAAAAGTTGGTATTATGCCAGTTAAACCCATTCCAAAACATGTTTTTATTTGTGCTGTCATAGAGGAATATTATACCTGTAGTTATGTAGTTATATAGTCAGCCCCCTGTAGGATCCCTCGTTCTGAGATTCCAAGGTTAATGTTTATGCCACTGTACGCGCTTGATGTTAGTTTGTTGCTCAATGAGCTGGTAGAGAAAAGGGTTAAATCCCAGTAGGCGTGAGGTTAGACCTGCGTGCAAAGAGGCAGGAGGAGGCGACAGGCAAGCAGACACGTTGGAGTCACTGCGTTTTATTAGTATTCTGTTGCCAGATAACAAGAAAGCCCATGGAGAGGAGCAGGAGGAGGAGGGGATGACTACTAAAGGCAGCCTTTAGCCTTAGGCATCGTCGTGCAACGCACACACACACACACACACACACACACTCACACCCCAAACAAAAGCAGGAGATGAAAGGAGAAAGAACTGAGCAGGTATGCAAATACGACATCAGCAGCGCTCAGGAGTTTAACCTGTTCTTGGTGACCGGGAAATCTAGTGTTATTAAAAAAATTGGTAGATTTATTTAAACAGACGTCTAGTGAGAACCTGGTAAACCCTCAAATCTGTGTGGTGAGTTTTGTCAAAAGTTGAAAAGTTCAGACGTCTTGTTGTCATGTGTTCTATGGGCTAAATAAAACAAACCATCTCTCCATTTACAAGACACCACGGAAAGACATGTAACATTTGTTTTTTTTCACCATTACTGATCATAAAGATGCTTTAAGGAAAGGAGCGCCACGTTAAAGGCCCTGTACTCATGCATCAGATCCTGAAGAATCTTAGTAAAAACACATGCTAATGTTTTTTTTCCCAGCCGATTGGCCAGAGTGGGACTAGTTTTGGCCAAAGCTGCTCTTATAAAGTAGGTGTGAAAAATAATATAATCCAACAGGAGCCTATTTATAAACACGCCGACTCTATGGGGACGTAAATTACAGTGGATTTGTATTACAATACATCGCAAAGTCAGCTTGTAATATATTAAGTGGGTCGTTTTCAGTCAACGCACGAACATCCGTAACATTTTCCCTCTTTGTTTTGATACTGAGTGTCAGCAACAGACGCAGGAAAGCTCGAGGAAGATGACATTTATGTTTACGTGTTGCGTGAAGTTCATATGAACATGGTTACAGAACTCTCTCTCTTACTGTTTAGGCTTTCACACTCAAAGTTTTGGCAGAATGAGGCCCCAAACAGAAAGACAGACCCAGGCGTTTTCTTATGAACTCTTTCCCCATGTTGTCGGTTTAGACTTAAATGTTCAGATATCATCACAGGTTTTTGGTTCTGCTTCGCTTCAAACCGAAGTTTAATGAGCTCAACATTTCAAATGAGCCAGATCACTTTGTAAGTTAAAACACCAAATCACTTTTCATAAGAACATTAAAAGACATGGGAGAATAAAAACCAGCCTACTCTGGTTACCACGTGCCATCATCACTCTTAATGGACTCGTAATTACAGGTACAGTATTTACAATATTTTACCTTAACAAGCATTATAGTGGTTTAGTTTGACTATATGCAAATCGTTGAAAAACTGAAGGGATCTATGACAAAGGTCCTGTATTTGTGAATGTAGTGATGTGTCATAACACAGACCCACATCTTTTGAATGACTTTTTAATTTTTATAATTACATTTGGAAAGGCAGATAGATATGAGCTAATGCATCGAAATAGACCTGCAACCTCAAACGACCTAATAATCCGATCCCTTTCTTGTGTGTGTGTGTGTGTGTGTGTATATGTGTGTATGTGTGTGTGTGGGTGTGTGCGTGTGCGTGTGTGTATGTGTGTGTGTATATGTGTGTGTGTGTGTGTGTGTGTGTGTGTGTATATGTGTGTATGTGTGTGTGTATGTGTGTGTGTATATATGTGTGTATGTGTGTGTGTGTGTGTGTATGTGTGTGTGTGTGTATATGTGTATATGTGTGTGTGTGTGTGTGTGCATGTGCGTGTGTGTATGTGTGTGTGTATATGTATGTGTGTGTGTGTGTATGTGCGTGTGTGTATGTGTGTGTGTATATGTGTGTACATGTGTGTATGTGTGTGTGTGTGTGTGTATGTGTGTGTGTGTGTATATGTGTATATGTGTGTGTGTGTGTGTGTGCATGTGCGTGTGTGTATGTGTGTGTGTATATGTATGTGTGTGTGTGTGTGTGTGCATGTGCGTGTGTGTATGTGTGTGTGTATATGTGTGTACATGTGTGTATGTGTGTGTGTATATGTGTGTGTGTGTGTGTGTGTGTGTGTGTGCGTGTGTGTGTGTGTGTGTATATGTATGTGTGTGTGTATATGTGTGTATGTGTGTGTATGTGTGTGTGTGTGTCTATGTGCTGCAATGTCTTTTGGATCACAGAGAAAGATTTGCAATGTAAAAATAGGTTCAGACTTTTTTTGTTTATTCACTATTGTTCATTGAAACTTTATAGATTTAATTAACTCCACAAGTGAAGACAATCAGATTATTTTCCTTTTTGGGTCCAAACAGCACATCCTTTACAATGTTGTAGGATTTCTTATAATAGAGTAATTATAACACCATATGCACCTCCTAAGGACACCATGCACACATTTGAGGGCCATCAGAAGATGAGAAGATAAAATTTTATATCATTCAATATAAAAACACTGACCAAAAAAACCTCATCTCACACATCTATTCAGCGCTTCTTGTGTTAAAATATACTGATGCTGCAGGCATATTATGATATTTGGTGATTTGCTCTAACGATTGTTATGCTCCCAACAAAACCAAAGAACTATGGGTCTTGTTGACAAGACAGGTATCCTCTGACAAAATGTATGCAGCTGTTTGGCTGCTGAGCTAAAATAAGGTTGATTTTATTTAAGCCTAGTGGGAATGCTGCATCCCATGGGAAGCTGGTTTCCTTGCGGTGAGCACTGGGGAGAATAGGAGCTTCTGCATGGAATCGTGTAATATGAAGTTACTCTCTCATGACGTCACGGAAAACATGCATTTCTGACGATGTGTTGGCAAAATAAATGGGAACAAAGGGAAAAAAGTCGGCCCATGTCTAGGCACGGCCTGCCACAGTTCCCACAGATGTTCCAAACACTGCTTTCGTCAGGGTCACCGCTGCCTGGGGAAACCAAGCTGATCACGGCTTGTGTGTGTGAAAACATTTACATGGTTTCACATACGTGATAATGTCACATCTTGGAAGCAAAAAATGTTGGAAAGAAGTCCACTGATGTAAGTCCGAAGAGAGACGGATATTGTTGGGGACCTAGGCAGGGGGGTAAGAGAAGACACTAGCTGTCAGAGGTCTTCGATCAATGGCGTGCTTGATGGAGATAGTTGAGATGGTTGCCTGGTCAACTGTGAGTCATTTCAGGGCATCCCATAGCTGTGAAATTAGTCATGAAGACATGAAGAGATTGAATTACAACCCTACCTACAGAAGAGAGGGAAGAGTCACATTCACACATAAAAACCTGTCAGGCCACTTAATTCCCTTTATAGGGTTGTTATTCTGTCATCGACACACAAAGCCTGTTTCTTGAGTGAAAATAGTGGACTATCTCGGCCAGGCATTTGCATCTTCCAACCTTGCTCCTTCGGAAGTTTATAATATCCACAGCGGCGATGTTCATCAAGTCATTTTCAATTCTGCTTTCCCAGTGGCCCGTTGGCCATATGTGTCACATCAGTTTCCTCATTGGTTTGTCCATCGTGTGTGGCCTTAACATGCTGCTACTGGTCCAGGCTCTGCTGCCTTGGGACACATTGCTCATTCAGCCAAACACGTAGAGTGGCAAAGCCTTAGAACGAGGTCATCTCAGAGCTTAGGTCACCACCCTCAACGTGCAATACTCTGAGTACTATGGCAGGATTTGAACTGTTGAACTCTGAATGTGAGACTACATTTTGATGGGCCCTAAAAAAAGACAGCGGGGTTCGCTCTTTGCCCCTTTCGCTGAGAAACGTAATCCAAGAAAATGATGTCGAGGGGTCTCTTGGGTGGCAAATGAAGGTTGAGCTGGCGGTCAGCGGTGGGTGGGACACACATATGTTGCCATGAAAAGACAGGGGGCAGCTGCCTGACCAGGCTCGCCGGGCAGAAACCTCTACCTCAGAGCGGGCATCACTCAGCGGTCTCATCCTGCTCTAAATGTAAATAAGATCAAATGAGACAGGCATCTTTGACAGCTGTGAACCAGTGAACCGTGCTTCACCCCAGGAGCAGGGCTGCAGTTTAGGGTGGCAGCAGAGAAATAGCCTAGGGAGGTTGGAGCCATCCTGATTCGTGGTCCATACCCCAATAAGCCAAGCATATACTGAAGATGCTGTTAGCTGTACTTATAAGGCCAAGTCTCTTCCTACCGCGCCACAGTGTTCCCTCGTGGAAGCATAAATCACGAAGAGGCCTGGAAGGGAGATGAGCGGCACTCTAGGATTTGAACTCTAGCAGCGTAGCCACAGATAAGCATTGTGGTAGTGAAACCCACCCCCGCGTGAGCCGCATTGTGCGCTCTCTTAAGAAACGGAAAGCGAACACACAATTACGCTTGTTGTCAGATCACTCAGAATAATAATTATAATCACTGCTGACAGGATTGTCTCTCCACTATGATTTATTGTAATGAGACATCTTATTTTCCAAGCGTTGATATACTGCAATTGGCATCTTCAATACAATAAGCTTGCACTCTCACAGTATGACGAATCTATGAAGGTGTTTTTTTTTTCTATTTCTCAGCCCACTCCCACTCTTTGTGCTCCCCCCCCATCCGCCGCAACATCACCCTCAGAGCTCTCCCAAATCTGCCTCGTCAGTAATTGCCCCGTTTGAAAGGTCTATCCAACCATTATTCTAATCTTGAGATGTAAAATTGCCTATAATTTGCCTTGTGATGCCTTGCCACTTCATTGAGTTACACTTGTCCTCTCTTCTCATGGCCCACAACTTAACAGGCCCCATAATTTCGAACAAATCAAGCACAGGGATGCGGGATATATAAAGAGGTCCTGGAAGATCTAAAAATCAAACACAAGTGGAGTTTTATCAACCAAACGCAGATTGGATTTCTTGGTTTTGTTGGGTTCGGTGACTTTGGGATAGTTTCAGTCACTGAGGTAAGTGACTGGGTGTCTGTGTTAATGCTTCTAAAATGTTTAGTCACTTTGAGCCGAACAGAAGGATGTCGATGTGCTGTTTTCGCAAACCTATAGCTGCTCGAAATGGAAAACACTGAAGCATGAAATCTCAAAGCTGTACCACAAGCTCACCACTGGTGTAACTGTAGCCCTTATTTACAACAAATCTTTCAAACGCAATTAGGTAGCGCTTTTCAGTCACTGTGACTTATGAAGTGGGAATTTGTAAAAAATAATGACAAAATATCTAAACGGTCATCAGCAGTCGCATTGGACGTCGCATTTATTCCCAGAAAGCTTCCCTGACATAAAAGGTCTCTGAGTTTGGCCGACAGTCCTCAGTGAGAAGTGCATGTGAATAACGACCGTAGAAGCTTGTGCTATGGCGTATTATCGCTCAGTGGTGGGCACAATGACAGAAGGCCTTTGTAATGTGCCTGTTTAGACAAGGGGAATGGACTCTGCTGAGTGAGCCAGGTCAAAGGCAGGCCAAGTGGACCCCACAACTCTGCAGGTGGCTCTTATTACCAAGTTTTAATGGGTCGGGAATCAAGCATGAACTCATTTTATGCATGTAGAAAAAATACATCCTCATAACTTTTTCCCTTTAAGCCAACTTGTGCACAAATGTGTGCGCCATAAGTGTATTTCATTCATATTAAATATTAGGGTTAATTAGTATTCATTTGATGTTGGACTTTCAGTGAACCCAAAATATTAATGCCAACAGTTCACTGACCTGAAAAACAAAACAACAGACCATTTTTACAGATGGGCTGGTAATAAAGTAATAATATCAGCATAAAGACCACAGAGGGAGTCTGGGACCCTCTGAGAACAAGTTCAGCAGAGAAAGCGTAAACCCTGAAGATTCTATAAATATAGGATTTTGACCAGAATCTCTGTTTAAAAAGTGTTCCTTCAAACTTTTCCCCATTTTATAAACTTTCAAGAAACGTATTATTATTTGGACAGTTCATTAAAGCTCTAATCTCCATACGTCAGAGCTTTAATAAACTCAGAAATATAAGATTGTTCGTGTTTAATTTAGGACAATCCTAGATTTGCTCACCCCGCTGAAGCTGGGCACTCAGACTGCGGTGGGGCTCCACTCTTGTGCTCGAGCAGAGCACGCTCAGCGAAAATGTGCAATCCATCAGGGTTGCCGACATGTGCAAAGCTCTGAGCTGACATCAGTTCCAGAGACGAGCGAGTTGAAAGTTCTACAAACACCTCGTTCGCTCCGTTTACGCGCTTTAAACGCTAAAACGTGCCAATCAGTACAAGTTCCTATTAATCAGGCTTCGCGGCTGATGCTGCGCTCAGGCTGATGAATGCGCTGAGCGAGCAGGCGCAGCTCTAATCTGGCCTGTTAGCGTCAGACGGAGCACAGCTCTGCTCGGCTGAGAGAGGCGCGCTCTGGACATTTCATTTCTCACTGAACTCGGAATAAAAGGGAACTTCAAGTGCACGAGGGTTAAAATCCTTAATATGGACATATTAAGACTTATACAGCAGTATTTAAGTTTTAAACACTGTTTAAAAGTTTTTTTTCTTCACTACACATCATCAAAATAGATGCACCAAATAGGAAAAATTGAACAAGAATTTTTACTTGGGGGGGAAAAAAAAGCAGTAGATATCTTGAGAGCTTGGAGAAGAGAGTCTGGTTCCACATTTCTCCTGGACGCCATCAGCCGTCACGGGTTTTAATCACCAGCACACTTGATCGATGACGGGCGAAGGAAGCTGTTAAACGAAACGCACTGACTTTAAAACTCTTCGTTTTGCTGGGTGCGTAGACTTTTGCACAGTGCACTGTTAGAAAGAAAGGTTGCATTTTTCGTTCATTAAGGCGCAAACAGTGTAAGGGTTGCCTCAAAGGCGCAGCAGTGGGTTCGGGGTCTGGTTGTGAAGCTTGATGGTTTCTCCAGGTGAAAAGTTGGAATTTGTTCCTTTTCATAAACAAATGTTTTAAAACGGAATAAAAGCCTGGAGGCGAGGCGGGGGGTGACGGGGGGAGGGGGGCTGGGTTGTGGAGTCAGTACAACTTAGGAAATGTAGTAATAATAATAATAATGATGATGATGATAATAATAATAATAATAATAATAATAATGTTACATTTATATAGCTCCTTTCACAAACCCAAAAAAGGGTTCAGTCATGTTCCCTGACTAAAGGTACTGAGATGTACCATTGAGGGTACCACACCAGTGACAGTACTACTAACATACTAATATATGCTACTAATACCATACCATACTATACCATACTATACCATACTATACTATACTGTATTATTCTGTACTATACTGTGCTATTCTATACTATACTATATTATACTATACTGTATTATTATGTACTGTACTATACCATACCATACTATACTATACTATACTATGCTGTACTATATTATACTATACTGTATTATTCTGTACTATACTATACTATACTGTACTGTACTGTACTATATTATACTATACTGTATTATTCTATACTATACTATGCTATGCTATACTATAATATACTATACTATACTATACTATACGTTCTTGTTGTCGGAAGGAAACGTCGTATCTGCATTTTTTGACGTTTTCCAGTTTTTGACATATTCTGAAAACGCCTGTTGCCCTTTACATTGTGTGGAAATTCCATGATGATTGGACTAAAATAAATGACCCAAAATGTGTTGGAAATTAAAAAAAATTAAAGCATATTTTCCCCTCTCCTGTAAAGTTACTATATCGGAGATACGAGCTTTTCTTCCGACAATGGCGAATACATATACACACACACAGTTACCTGCTCCAGGTTGGCCCTCACATTTCACGCATGAGGCGTTTTGAGGAACTTGAGTCCAGTCCCCGTTTCAAAGCGAAACCAATCATTAATCCGCAGCTTAATAAGGACGAAGAACCCAGTCGCGCGCGCTACGCTGATCCATCACGATTTAAATTCGATTCGATTCCCAGAACCTTCCGTTTCCAATTTGAGTTTGGACAGCTTGATAAACAGATGAAAAACGCCAGTCCCATCAGAGAGACGCAGCCGACAGACCCGCTCTGCACCGAGCTCCTCTAACGCGCACACAGCGGCGAACACCCCCCGCCGGCTCACCGCGCGAGGATTAAAACGAATTAGACCCGATTAAAACCGGATCGCCCGAAGTGACCCAAACAGACAGAACCTGCAGGAAGACGCAGTGAAATCAGAAGCGGGTAAAACAACCAGGCTGAACCAGTTCTGCGCTGCGCCGACGTCAATAAAACGTGGCGCGTGTGTGTTTTGTGCGCACATTTCTCTCCAAAACAACCGCGTTTTAACGCACGGGCTGTGTCGACTTGATCTTGTGCTGCCCTGTTTCTACATATTCTTCATAATGACATACACCTGTAAACATTTCTAAAACGTCTAATAAACGTTTTTACCCGATTAACGCTGCACTGATGTTTCACGCGACGTATTGACGGGTCAAAATAAGCTATAATTCCGTTAAACATTATAAAAGAGTTCAGGGGGCGTTCCGCTGGAGAAGCAGGCGGCGGGCGTTCTTTCATCAGCGCTTTTATTAACCGTAAAAGAGCTCAAACAGGGAAGCACCGGTGGTTTATAACATCAAACAAAATAAAGAACAACAACAACAATAATAATAACAACAACAATAATAATAATAACAACAATAATACTAATAAAACGACCGTAATGAAGGAATCACAGACATATTTACAGTGGGGGTAGGGGGGGTGAGGGGGTGGGGGGGTATTTGGGGTGGGGGTCAGTGCCCTCCCTCCAGTCCGTCTCTGTCCTTCACTATAAAGGCTCCGGGTGCTGGGGGTTACTGTACCACCCCGCGTAAGGGTGCATATAGGCGCCACCCGCGCGGCCCGGAGCGTCCCATAGAGGCGCGAGCCCGGGGCACGGCGGAGAGGTCGAGCACGGGCCGTGCGGGTCTCCCTCAGGTCCGCTCGCGCCGTGCTTCATGATCTTCTTGTATTTGGAGCGCTTGTTTTGGAACCAAATTTTGACCTGCACAGAGAAAGAAAAAGGGGAAGGGGACGGTTAAAAGGAGCTGGAGCGGAGGAAGACCACGAAAAAGGGGAGGAAAAAAAAAAAAGAAAAAAAAAAAAAGAAAGCAAAATATATAAATAAATAAACAAAAGAAAATCTTCGATTCCAGTCCAAATAAATGCATAAATAAATCAATCATGCTCGTTTAAACAAGACTAAGAACGTATAATTAATCAAATAACCCAGCTTTTTTTTTATTACTAATTAATTACAACAATCATTCAAGCCAATCAATTAATTAATTAATTATAACGACATAACGACTAATAACTATTTAACGACTAACTCGTTTCAATAGCGCCAAACGTTGGAAAAACAATTTCAAATCAAGCTTCAAAAATGAAACGTTTCTGATCTTTTCCCCAAAAATGTTACAGTCAGGAAACGGACGGTAACGGTGCGGTTAAAACGCGCGCGCTCTGCGGGGGACGGGCTCTTCCTTTCACTTACAAACACAAACAACACAACGTGACTGCGAGGTAGCTGCAAACAGGCGGTTTGACAAAACTGGGGTCCCAAACTTTTGCATGCAACTGCAGGCGGTGCATAGATTAACTATAACTGAGCTGCAGTGGAGCTTCTCAGGACATCCAGTGTCTCAGCACAGTCATGTCTGTTGGGTGCCAGTAGATCTGTCTATACTACAAAGTCCTAAAGCATTCCTCTTCTCACAAACACACCACATCACCAGAAATAGCATCACTTGAAAAGCATTAGATCTACTCAAACTGGGCTGGAGTACCTGGAACTGGGGATGAAAACCAATTACCACCCAACTATGGACAGAAATAAAGGCTTCGCCAGAGCAGCTAAAAGTTTAACAATCAAGCAGTTGCGGCTTATGGAAAGAGAGAGTGCCGCTGGAGCCATTGTCCGTTTGAGGCCAGTGCTAATGAAATCCTAAATATAAAGCAGCCTTGCTGGAGATGGGCTCAGTGCCACTCCTGCATTTCATGATGCGGCTGCCCTCTTATTGCTGTGCCCTGCAGCTTCACGCATGTGTCTCGCAACAGCCCCCAACCTAAAAGCACTAACTTGAGCTTTCTGTGCGAATAACGCAGGAAACATGTACGCCAGGTTCACTCATGATTGCCCCCCCCCCCATTGTTTCACAGCCAGGGAATCATTTTTGCATGAATTTAATACGTAGAAGCAGCAGACTGGAATATGCCACCCAGAGGGCCATGAAACAGCTTTTAAGATCTAGCCTCACTCCTCGTTTCGACACACTTAAGACACTTCGATTACATCAGTGAAAATGCTAAACCTATACCATTGCTGCGGGTTCAAGTACTTATGGTGACTCAGTCGAACAGACTAACCCAAAGACACGTTTGTAATCTGTACGTGTGTCTGCTGGCAGTCGAGTAGGTTCCAGACATCACACTCTGAGAGTCCAGCCACCAACCCCCCCAACAGTTTCCATAATCTTACGAATTCGACGTAACGGCTTTTTCAAACTGTTATTGGTTTGGCTGTCAACAGCCTTAATAAACACGTGCTGAAAAAAGGGATTTTCTTTCTATGCCTAAAGACGGGTTTGCCAAGCAGCTTTTATGGTGAAGTGATTGAATCCAGACTTGAGTTATGTATGTGTGTTTGTCTGAACGGAGCCAAACCATTGTGCTGTGTGCCGTTTGTTTATATGGTTCCAATCATTTTTATAGATCATATGGAAAATGGCTGGCGAAAAAAACCGACTGCTGCACTTCGGGGCAGGTCTGGCCGTTGCCGTTAGGCTGCACTGGCGATCAGTAGGGGCTATCTGAAGGCAAGGCCATGTGCGACGCACCCTAAGTGTCTGCCTTCGTGAGCAGATCACAGGCATGCTTTGATGCAGTCTGGTGAAGACTGAGGTCTAATCAAGAAAACAAGCCAGCTGTGGAACAGACCTGTCACACCCGGGGTGGCAAGTGTCCGGGTGTTTTGATACAGAAAAGACAGAGAAGAAGGAGAAAAGACAGGCAGAAGAGCAATAGACCCGTTTAAATGTCTCAAAAGGTAACGAATGTGCATGCGAGTGTGTGCGAGTGTGTGCGAGTGTGTGCGAATGCGCGCTCGCACCATTGGCTATTCTTCTTTGGTTTATTTGGTACGAGGTGAGGCGAGGCGTACTGCGCTCGTTTTCAGGGTTGGATGGGTTTGTGTCAAACTGACTTGTAAACTCAGTTTGCATCACATGGGCCAACAATAAAAGGACTTAGTGTGGACACATGATTTCTGCTCAAACACTAAAGCTAGAAAAATTTCACCTTTAAAATAGGTAACCGAGAAACCGACAAAGGCAACCAAGCCATACAAGTCCTAGTGAGCGTTCTGAAAAAGAAAGGGCATCGATACTGCGCAATAAAGGAAAAACATGCTCTAGAAGAGATGGTCAGACAGGGGAGCGAAATGCCCCCTACAAACAGAGGGCCATTTATCCAATGTCACTACCATGAAAGACTCATTAAAGCCACGGGTAAGTACTTGGATATGGGCTCTTAAGTCCAAGGCTTAACCAATCAAGAGAAAAGTCTTTGGGATATCTGCTTGAGCACCGAGAAAATAGAAGCTCACACTTTAAAGATTCCTACCTTAATGAGGCACGCAGAAGACAACAGGCCACAAGAAGGTAATTACAAAAAAAAAACACTACCAAAATCATCTTTAGCTTTTAAGAATATGTGGGGTCAAACAGATGAAACGGCTGATATGTAGACAGAGTGGCGATGAGGTTTGAGTTTAGCTTAGGCTTTGGGTCATATATCATTTAGGCAAATGACTTGCTGTAAATTTGCTTCAACTCCTTATATCAAACGGCACACAGCTCTCATCATCATTATCATTGGACGCTCACAGATTTCGAGCAATAGAATGAAGACTGAGGGCCTAAAGTTGCACGACATGACTAAGGAAAATCTAGCTGCTCTTGAAAAAGTAAAAATACTCCGTCAACTGTATCCAATGGCTTGCCTTCTCATAACTTTCCACTTAGATCAACACAGACTCCTCTGTAACATCACAATCTGGCTTTACACACTTGCTTGAACTGCTATTGTGTCAATAGAGTGAAAGTAACCAGATTATCGCCTCATTCTTGATCGCTGATTCTACTGTACTCATAGACTGATGCATCGTTTTTCAGCTGTTCATACATTCATACTCTTTCTCTTTCACCAAGTGATGAGGACTATTGCTTACATTACAAAACACTGGTTAACTTACTTATAGGCAGTGGTGGACAGTAACTCAGTAAATGTAATTAGTTTCTGTACTTAAGTAGTTTTTTTTTTCTGTATCTGTTCTTAAGTTTTTCCATTTCGGGCGACTTTTTCCTTTCACTCCACTACATTTCAGAGTCTAATATCCGACTTTTTCCTCCTACATTTTGAGAAATCTGGCGTTCCTTTTGGTTTCTGTGTGTATAAAAACGTAACATGTCAAAACGAAAGAAGCGCAAAGCCAGAGCACCAATGATGAACTAACCTAACCTGTAAAAACACCACAATATAGAAATATGTCCACATATGCAGTCGAGACTGACGCGTTTCTTTTTTTCTGAATTCATTCAAACACTTTCATTTTATAGTAAATGAGTTTGGGCTGGTTTATGTTTATGAACAGACGCCTACAGATCAACACAGTAAAGGAAAACTTATCTGTGATGCTGAGTTTAAAGCCAGTTTTTATTCAACTTAAACTTGGAACTAAGTTGTAAATAAATCTGAAACTGAAACTTTGCTTGTGTGTAAAAAGTGATTTCAGAGCCACTCGGTTCTCCCTGATGGAAACTGTTTACCTTCAGTGTTTTGTGCTTCTGATCATTTTAATAGACGTCAGCGTCACTAATTAATGACGTTCTATTAAAAGACTGGTTTACCAAGAGAGACGCTGGAGGACTTTCACCTGAAATGAGTTCATGAAGCCAGTCTGGTTATAAAAATGATAACAGGACATCAGAGCCAGAATTACTCTTTTAGTACTTTTACTTTATACTTAAGTACATTTGAAGGGAAATACTTTAGTACTTTTACTCAAGTGGAGGTCTAAAGGGAGGAACTTCTACTTTTACTGGAGGAATATTTACCTTGGGTGTCTCGACTTTAACTCAGGTACATGACTTGTGTACTTCGTCCACCTCTGCTTATAGGACATTCTATAAAATCCACGATTATAGCCACCAGACTAAGACTACACCAAAGCTGAAGCATAACGTCTTGGAACAGTCTTGGAAAAGTCAGGCCAAGTTTTCTAAACAACATGTACCAGCACTGCACAATATCACTGCCCACATAACTCAGGTTCGTCCTTGTATCGACTATGCCCACAAACTCAAGTGCAACCACTCATTTTGCACTAACATTAAAACGTGTTTTGCTTACAGTGTGTTCACGTAACAAAATCATCAGAATCACTTTTATTAAAACACAACCTTTTCCACGCTCAAGGATGCTTTACGATCAACATATGACCCTATGTCCATTATAAAGCATATACAAACCAACAACTGCTCGACCACTAAATCTAAGGGCTAAACCAAATGCAGCGTAGCAGGGAAGAACAATCGGGCCAATCTTAAACGCCCTGAGCTGCACAGGAAAACTGCCCTGCTGCACTATTCCAATGCTATTCCAATGTATTGTTACTGTTTCCCCATTCTCTCGAGCCTGGAATCTTCATGCTGCTGACATCCCATCAACGTCTGAATTTGTGATCTCAAAAAAAAAAAAAAAAAAAAAAAGGCAACCAGGTTCCTGGCTTTAGAATACTGAGTAGTGCAGACACTTCAGAGTCTCTTCTTGTCAAAAGGACGTGACAGAGGAATCTTTATCATCCAATATTACTCAGGTGTCCCAGCAAGTTCATTCACTACTGGAGTTTGAAGGGACTTTTTGACTGGAGCGAAATGTGTGCTTGTTGTGGTTTGGGAAGTAAATGGCAGAGGTGGGTAACTCGTCTGTTTATTTACAAAATACAAAACAATTTTTGATGGGTTTATACTTATTTGAGCATTTTCAAACGATGGACCTATTTCTTATACTCAGGTGCGTTTATGAAGGAAGCGACCTCTGCTCGGTTTTACCGTTCATTTATATGGACAGCCTAACATCTGTAACCCACACCTCTCACTTTCAGCCTCTCGCAGTTTATTCCCAGCCATAAGTGTCCTTTAAAGTGAAGAATGGCTCCTATACAGATAGGTGTAGTAAGAGGCTCAGCTCCAGTTCTGAACTTCAGCACTCCAGAGTTTTTTGTTTGACCTGAGTTTGTTCCCTCCAGCTGCTTTGTGAGGATACTTTGACTTCTACTTGACTCAAGCAATACTTTTGCTGAAGTGTAGGCTTAGCCTGGCCATAAGCCCCTCTGGCAAAGGGCAGCGTTTGTCCTACCTGTGTCTGCGTGAGGCCAAGCTGTGCGGCCAGGTCAGCTCTCTCGGGCAGGGCCAGGTACTGGGTCTGCTGGAAACGCTGCTGCAGCGCCGCCAGCTGCCCGCTCGAGTAGATAGTGCGGGGCTTTCGAAGCTTCTTGCCTTTCCCTCCGAGACGCAGCTCGCCAGGCTCAGCCCCCACGGCCTGCTCGCGGCCTTATGGGAGACAGGACAGCAGTTAGACAGAGACATTCCCTTAAATATACGGCCTACAAATGGGTTATGCGCTTTTACGCGCACACCAAGCCTGATTTACGAGGATCACAGTAAAAGGCCTGCTGATTTACGTCGCTCAAGACGCGGCCTGAAATAAAACCAACTCTGAAAGCTTATTCAATAAAGCATTTTAGATCAAATTTAACCACGGGCCTGAAGGTTTGTTTACACGAGGCCTCGTTTTAATATGCATACTGCATGATCTTAAATAAATAACACAGTTCAGCGTTTATAAGGCTTAGGCTTTCTAGATCAAGCCACCACGTCACGCTCATCGACCCGAGTGATGGACAACTGGACGCTTTTCTATTTGCGCCTGAATTCACAGCGCAGGTCAGGTCAGTCGGTCAGAAGCGGAGTTTCAAACCAACAGAAGAGAATAAAAACATTACTTTCTAAACATGAACGAGCTCCATGCCGCTTTATTTAGTGTTGTGAAGAATAATAAACCCCTCAGAGCCGTTAACAGGCGGGACGCACGGTCTAATCCGCTGCCGTGAAAAGTTCATTATTGGGACTGACCGTATCGCGCGCTCTCCATGTCTGCCGTACACACAACAGCGGCTACACGACAGACGCGAAAACACGCGTTATTAGGCGCGGCGTTCATCAGGACGGACTGGTGTCATTTAATTACAGCCAACACGGAGCGTTTCAGCTGAGCTGGGAGTGTAAAACCCCCGCCTGTGCGTCTAAATACACGAAAGGGTCCAAACGCCAAAAACACGCGCGCAGCATCAGCTCCCATTTCTGCGCGTCCTTGACCGACGGATAAAATCACAACAGCAGACTCGCTGGCGTGAGTATTAATATTAATATTAATATTAATATTAATTCCAGATTTCTATATATTTATTTAAAATAAAACGCTGAAATCGCCGCTTTCGACTACTGCGCGTTCTCCCGCACACACGCTTGGCTTTCAGAGTTTATTGATAGATAATAAGAATAAAAGTAAGGACTCTTTATTTTCGAATATTTATAATTTTTTAAATTTTAGAATCTGTTTTATTTTTTTTTTCTTGTTATTTAAATACATTAAATGGTGTGTTTACATATCTACATCTACCTATTTATATATGTGTGCATTAATATATTATATAAATATGTATTACATATATATTGTAATTATTTTTTATATATATATAAACAGTGTGTGACAGACAGTAACAGACGAATGAATGAGTGAGTAAGCGGACTGAGGGTATAGGACTCCGAGCTGTACTTACCCGGGTGCTCTCTGCTCTGTTGCCCCAGCGCGGTGATGTAGTTCTCCTGCTGGTAGGGCACGTAGGCAGGCGGAGCAGGAGCGCTGGTCTGCCCGGGGTAAGAGAAGCCCAGGGGCCGCGCGTAGTGGGCCGCGCACGGGTAGGGCGCGTCGTGCTGGGGGGGTCCGGACACGGGGTAGCCGGCGGGGGGCAATCCGGAGCAAGGCGGAGGAGAGAAAGGCAGGAACGCGGGCGGCCGGGGGGCAGCGGCCAGAGGGTCAGACACGAAGCCCACAGACATCATTAAAGGAGAAGTCCATGAAGGCGGCGGGAGGACGAGAAGCTCAAAGCGGATCCATCCCAAAAACAAAACCAGCAGCGAGGAAGCGCGGAAAACAAATCTACAGCTTAAAAAAACAACGAAACAAATGCGGAAAAGTCCCAAAACTCTGGTTTAGAGCGAGCAGAACAGGGGAAAAGTTTTCTTAAATCGAGAGAAAATCATCTAGAAGAACACACACATACGCACACACTCACGCACACACACGTACACACACACACACACACACACACACACGCACGCACACACACACACACACACACACACACAGGAGCGCGCGCTCTGATTGGTCGCCCAGTTCGTGGTGTCACAAGTCCCAGAGGGCAAAACTCATTAAGCTCATTAGCAGGTTCGCGGGGAGGAGAGTAAAGCTCTGAATCCCTCCAGCATCACTGCGGACTACAGTGGACTACAGTGGACTACAGTGGACTTTACAACAAACACAGCGTCAGAAGCATTAAAAAAAAAAAAAGAAAAGAAATGATCATAAGCATCATGAAGGCACGCGACCATTCATGAAAACATTACACAAAAACAAAACAAAAGACGGTTAAAAGTACAGATCTCAATTAACACCGCGAGCTGCCATTAAAACTCCCACACAGGTGCATTTAAAGAAACGTAAATGAACAAAAAACGAAAATAATAATAATAATAATAACAATAACAATAATAATAATAATAAATAATTAATAAAATTTATAAAAAATTATTAAATTAATAAATTAATTAAAGTACGTTTCTAACGTTCTAAATTCTGGATTTAAAAAATTGCGTCAGCCAGAAAATTCGACTTGTGGACCTGCAGTTAAAACTTTTTTTTTTCCCGTCAAACAAACAAACAAACAAATAACCCACAACGTGCGTCATCCCGTAAAATTCAATAACAGATCGGCAGAAATTCCAGCATATTTCAACGCGATACGTTAATGCAGTATTTTATATCGACATAAAGTCCAGAATCCAAGCAGCTTACATTTCGATATGTGTTCAGTTTAATTCTTGAGTAAGAACCATCATATTCACCATCACACCCATGTTCCTTTTACCGCAGTTCATCAGAATCATTTCCCTCCTCTTTTCAGTGCTACGTCACTCGGGCTGCTTTAAGCCGGACACCTTTCCTTCTGGCATCTAAACTAAACCCAAACTGCGAAGTGTCAGGCTTAAATGTGCTGAATCAGCATTTACAGCTGAAAAGCATTTAGCCTTAAAATGTAACAAAGCCCAACTGATTAATAGTGTCTATCTGTTTCCATACGCCCGCCCCCCCCCCCCCCCCCACCGCCCCCCCCCTCATCCAGAGTAATGTAGCACGAATAAAGAGCACCAAAAACTTGGGAACTTCACTTTGGATCTGTTTCAGCCAGAGGCCAAACACCTAGTACGTAAAGCTCAACAGAGTCTAGAATATATAAGTTGTTTTGTAAGCAGTGCTGCTGGTCACCCTGACAGCAAAATCTGCTAAATCTACTCGCGTCTGACTGAGGAAAGGAAGTCATTTCTATAGAGAACGATGGAAGTGGTTGTGATGGTAGCTGGGGTGCCTAAACTTTTTGTCTTGAAAGGCTACAGTGCCAAAATGACCAAAAAAAAACCAACAACCATGCAAATAAAAAAGAACGCAATCCAGTTATGCTGTATAAAATATACAGGCTGGGGGGAAGGGTTAGGATAACTTGACCGGGCCAAACCAAGCTTTGGGCAGACTTGGTCTAGAGCGTGGTCCTATGTTTCTGATCGCATGTGCCGTGTAAATATGACTTGTTGTGAAGTCAGGAACCTGGTGGCCTTAAATTGCTGAATTCATGAAAACTGCAGTAACACAGTAATGTAAACACTGGGGAACCAATCTGACAAAAGAGCAACGATAATGTGAGCAGAATGGATAAATAATCCAGAGTGTATCAAGCATAAACTATATCCCTCACACAGCCACCGCAGAGCCACAGTCGAGCGATCGGGTTATGTGGAGAAAAACGTAGAGTAAATCCAGGCACGTTTAGACTTACTGTCTCAATAAAAAGCCGTATACTGACAAGAACATGTCCAGCAAAAGGGTGGTGACTACCACTGCGGCAAAGACATAAGCCCATATTTTCAGGCTTGACAGGTCTTTAACTGCACCGCTTTCATCTTCTGCCAACTCTTAAACCTTCCTCAACGACCCTGAACTCAATACAGTCTGACATACTTCAGGCATATATAGGCAGAGTCATCACTTCTACAGATGGGTGTGGGCAGTAGATGTTGAAACAGGTTAGAATTCATCTTCAAAATTGATGTAGTTCTAGTGCAAGTGATTCCAAGTGGTGTTTTCTTGGTAATGCAATTCAATAATATGTGTAATAAAATGTAATGAAGCATTAACATCAACCATCCCGCATTCCACTGAATTATGTTTTCTTCATGGTCCATAAAGTAATATTAATAAGTTGTCATTTGCTTAAAAAGAAGCCTGAATGAGAACCAAAAGTCTGCAAAGAAATTGCAACTGCTACATTTTCACGGTTGGTGCGTTTTCAGGTCCAAACGCAAACAGCAGTAAATCATACAGCTGTGGGAAGTTCACACTTCGAGCCCCGTCACACTGCAGCGCTGTCATTGCATTACCTCCCTTTTTATGAGCCCCACGCAAACTAAAGCTGTCATTACAGCACAGCGGGCTCCATATCTTGTTGAAAATATGTGTCGTCGGTGTGCCACTTGCTCATTTTGGTCATGTCTCTCCATATGATAGCGCTCCTCGGGCCTGCACGGCTCCACCGCAATAGGCCTGAGGCCCAAGCTTTGACAGGACATGGTCTTCGAGCTCAATAGGCCTCAACAAAACCACAGATTACCACTGTAGCGAAGTCATACTTTCACAAATGTCAGCGAAAGATACTGAACGCCAGATGTCTCGCGAGTAGTTGCTTGCTTGGGGACGGCTTGAATTTCCCTTCTCGAATGGAGGGAAGGAAAATAGAAAGTCTTCAGTCCCACGGATCCCAGCTGGAACAAAAAATGCGAAAAAAGCAGCGACGAAACGGAGAGCACATTTTTTTTGGTTAACACGTTTTAAACATTTTCAAAACACAAAAACGGTCGAAATATTCTAAAATGAATGAACTGAAGGACATTCTATGATACAGATGCCTCATAGGACTGAATGTACCTCAAAATATCAAAGAGAAGATTCACTTGCTTGCCACGTTCGAAAGGGTGACAGTTGCCAGGGTGGATTCCTTTGAATAGCTATCATAACAAAATGGGGTGCAGGTTGAGGTGTGTGGCAGGAGAGAGAGGGTGAAAAGGAAAGGTAGACTCTCTTTAAGGTTGTAATTATGCCTGTGTTACGGGGAAGAACAAAGCAGAGCCCTGCAGTCATAGGGCTGGGATGTGTCCTCATGGTGCCTTAATACACGCAAGGGAGAACGTTAATAACAATACTGCTGATCGTGGCCCAGACTGGCTGGCGTCTGCTTCCCTATGAGTATGAGTGTGTGTGCATTCGTGTGTGTGTGTGTGTGTGTGTGTGAAACAAGAAAAGATTGACAGTGTGTGTGTGTGAGAGCAAGCGTATGGGTGAGATGGATCTGTATGAAGGACGGCCGTGTCCATTGCTGGTCACCGAGGCGTCATGACAGGACCCCGTTTTATCCAAATGAGCTGGGTGCTCTGCCTGTGTGTCCTGGACTTTCCACCAGTTTGTGCGTCAGCATTTCCAAGTGCCAGGGCTATGTCGCAACCCCTGCGTGCTGCAGATGTTCCCCATCATGTCCCAGTACACCTCTACTGACTAAAAAAAAAAGACAGAGTAGAGTTTGTGGAATCTGTGAAATTTAAAAATTTTAAAGTAAACTGTGTTGACCGAAAATAACAGAAATTTTCAGAATATAAAAATCATATGTAGTGAATTATTTTGGGCCAGTTTGTTGGACATGGATCAAACCATTGGATTAATGTCAATTAATTAAACTATTCTATCCTTTTTTAAACCCTGATGAAACCCTAAATGATTCACACATTACCCTCACAGTGATTAATGACACCTTTCTCTCATTATACTTGTGCCACATCTTCCAGTTGCAGTCTACAAGCAAGGGTCTCGCAAACCAACAGGTTTACAACAGGATTTGTCACTCTTCACTCATGTTTTGGCCTGGGGAGAGAACGCAGGCTGAGGGAAGATGGCTAGGTGCGCTCATTATGATAAGCAGCACTAATCTGGCCCGCCAGGCCAGCGGTATCTGCAGTTTGCCTTCCAGTTCAATTCTTCCTCGTGCACCCATAGCCTGAGCTCCACAACACTATAAGGGTTCCTTCCCATTGCCACTAACGTCAGTCATGCTGGGTACTCTCAACAGAATAACTGTGACGCACGTTAACAGTGTGGAAATATACCTAAAAGCTAGATCCAAGCATTGAACAACACTGCGATACCAAATCATTACTGAGGCATAAGAGGATAAACAATCAGCTGAACAAATATTATACTGGCAAACTGTTTACATCATTACAGGATGGTCAATACTGGTTACAGAACCGAGAAAACTTTATAAAAGAGTAAACGTTTTTTAATGAACTGCAAGATATATATTACCATAATGTACTTGTTAATATATTGACAAATATCTATTCAAGTAGTGGTATTTGGAGTGACTGACAGAGGCAAATGTATTTTAAATTAAATATAAGTATGTAATGTATTAATAAGCCTACTTTACAGCAAAATTTAATTTAATAGAAGTTTTTATTTTTCTTGAGTAAAACAAGATATTTTATATATATATATATATATATATATATATATATATATAGCTATCGTTGGAAGAAAACCTTAAATTGCCAAAATGTTAATTTTACAGGAAAAGGAAAAAACATACTTTAACACTGAATATAAGTCAGTGGAGCCAGACTTTTTTCTTTTGGACCATTCATCATGAAATTTACACACAATGTAAAGGACAACAGGCATTTTCAAATGATATGAAAAACTGAAAAATGACTACATATATATATATATATATATATATATATATATATGTCTGTGTGTGTGTGTGTGTGTGTGTGAGTGAGTGTATGTGCTTTTAAATGTATTTATTTATTTATGTAAATTTATTAGAAATTCGAATCATATATTCATGATTCTGAATCATTTCATCTTATAAATGTATATTTATATTTAGACACTGCTTCACTAACTTCTGCTCATAATGAATGAATGAATAAATAAATAATAATAATAAAAAAATTTAAATTACCAAAAAAAAAGAAGAAAGGAAAAAAGATTAGCTCTAGTCTAAAGTCCAGTGGACACCTGTGTAAGAAAGCACAAGAACAGCAGCCTTGGAGAAAATCGCAGGGAAAGGCTTCCCAGACCACATGCTCGGGGGGGAGCGTCAGCTTCTCTTCCTTCGTGTGTGTGTGTGTGTGTGTGTGTGTGTGTGTGTGTGTGTGTGTGTGTGTGTGTGTGTGTGTGTGTGTCTGGATTTGGGCTCCAGCTTTGCATTCATCCCCCAAGTAAATTGCTGCCAGACAGAAATGTGAAGGAAAGCTTTGGGAAGCTCTCTGCAGGAATAACTAACACCACTCTTTCATTCACTGGCAGAGTGGAAACCTGGTCATGGAAAACAACAAGATATACTTCTTGTAATGTTTAGTAGAATTTCCATGCATGTTACGCTTGATTCTGTCCTCGAACAACACAAATGAGAGAGTGTGGAACAGGTGCGGCGGCTCCCTCGCTGGTCCAGCTGGACCAGACCTGACATTTCTGACTCTACTACTGGACAACAGCAGTGTGAACAGTTGCTGGTGACGTCAAATTCAACTCTAAATCGAACGGCTAGAAGCCCTTGTTTCCAATTAAGAATGTTTTTGCGAGTTAACAGGCGTGTCTTGAAGTGAGCCCTATTGTTTAAAGGTATGTTTGGGATGATTTTTCAGTCAAAGGTCATATAACCTTCTCTCTGCTCTCAACACTCTCAGTTACTAAGCCGAATTATACAGAAAGTAAGCATCAATTCATGTGTTTAAAATACTAATGGGGTCTTTACAAGAAGTAACACAAACCTTCCCCCAGTTTATTGCTTTGGTTTTTGGATCTTAACAATATAACCAGTTCAGTAAAAATATACGTGCATTGGAATTTATGAAATATACTGAAAAAGCTTTTATAATAATCTGAAGTAAATAATCTGAACAAGAACATTTAATAAAATGGCGAAAGGTCTAAATGTTAAGCTTCACTGATATTAGACATCATCCAATACACTAACCTATAAAAAAGCTCATATCAAACCCACAAATCCTTTTAAATCTTTGTAGCGTCTTTTGCGTAAATGTGTACATTTGGATGTGACAGAATAAAATGCAGACGAGATTGAAATCATGTCTTGACGCCTTTTCAAGGAAATTCTGGTGTCTCTACACAAATTTGGTCTTCATGGCCTGTCTGACATCTGGACTGCAGACAAAAGGACCCAAATATGCTTAACTTATTTGCACCGCTCAGTTGTTTTGCTGTTCACATCTAGTGCACGTAACACACTTCATGGTGAGACAATGTTGGACCATAAAGTATGAGATTTTCCACCGTAAATCTGTGCTCTGCACCACAACACCAAAAGATCTGGCTTAGATCAGGCAGGGGTCTGGGAAGTGTTGCTGTAGCTGGTGGCTGAGATGCCATAGTTCAGTTAAGGTCACCGGAGCTTGGCATGGTGTGGCAAATGTCTGGGAGTGGTGAATATAAGAGTAGTAACCACCACTAGGGCCCTGACAACGCAATATGGTACAGGTACTAAGCATTAGAAATGGCTTGTGTAATGACTCTTGATGTATTTGATTCACTTCAGTCCAATTCGATATTTTTTCTGTTCTACTTTGAGTGCAATACAGTAGAAAAACCTCTGAGAACTATTTTAATGCAATTCCTTGGAGCTGGTCGAATTTGAGAATTGGGGTGCACAACTCCTGTCCTGGAGGGTCAGTGTCCAGCACAGTTTGATGATTCACCTGCTCAAACACACCAGCTTTAGTAGAAACTACCAAACTGGACACCAGCCCTCCAGGACTGGAGCTATGCACCCCTGACATAGAGGAACATGTATTATTTCAAGCTGTATTTGTTTTGGAGGCTCATGGCTCTGCACATTACTCCAACATGTCTTTTTCAACACGTCATCTGTTTGTTAATGATGTGACTCTGAGGCACTGGGCAGGAAAACACGGAAAAACTGGACAGTTGAAAAGTATCCCAGGACCGGGACTGGATTACTAAATCACTGGGCATGCATGGCTGAAGAGAAATATAATAAACCATTTAATAAACATCACTATTACAGGTCAGTTGATCAGTTATTGATACTCAGTTACACTCTTCATATCCAAGATTTCATTTAGGAGCACATTCTAACTCAGAGAGAGAGAGGCATGGAAAGAAGGCAAAAAAGAGTACAGCACAATAGAGAGAGAGAGAGAGAGAGAGAGAGAGAGGAGAAGAGTGGAGAAGAGTGGAGAAGAGTGGAGAAAGTACCTGACATTTCTAAAAAAAGCCAAATGTACTCCACTACAACACAATAATGATTTTACCTTATAAAAGTGGGTAAACTGGCTGTTTTAAAATGTCAAGTTCACTGAACCTTTGATAGCAAGTCAACAGATGAGCGTGTGTTCCACTCTGTTCACTCAGCCAGGTTCCTTAACTTTTTCAGCTGAAACTCCAAATGAGTTTTTACAGTTTACATATAAATCACTCATTTGAAAACCAGCCCATCACAACGTTTCCCCCGATGTTTTCCCCGAGAGCTCATCAGGACAGTAAATGACCCAGACGGAATGCTTTGCATTAGCGGCATCTTTTATATTTAAAATGTAGTCTCTTGTTTGGTTTTAGAGATAAAGAGTTTTACTGAAAGATTTTCCAGCGTCTAAACTATCTAGAACTGGTAATGAAAAGTTCCTCTGTCAGCAGGACGTTAGAGAGGAGGTGCGCAGATGTTTAGATTAATGAGGAAACATCTCCATCTTTAACACTTTTTGTTCACTTTCTGTCACAGTGTTTTCTTCTTTTGATTGTTTTCTTAACGACTTTGAGTATAAGCTGCAATCACCTTTGGATGCTACGTGGATGCACATCTTAAAGCTTCATTTAAAACAATTCTGGGTGGTGATACACCAAAACACTTCTAAAGGGAACTGCTGGGCTGAGCCTGGGATCTTTACATGCAGCCAACGCCCCTGGTGTCCCATGCATGCAGAGCTTTCTCCAAATTCTCTGAATTCTTTAATGATTTTATGTTCCATATATGATGAAATACCCAAGTCCCCGTTCTCTGAGATGATCTTTTTATACCCAGTCATGCTAGTGACCTGTTGCCAGTGAACCTAGGTGAGGTGTTCCAGATGTTTTCAGCATTAAACAGTTTTACAGGTCTTTTTGTTGAGCCTACTTCACCTTTTTTGAAACATGGAGCTGGCATTGAATTTAAAATGGGCATGTTTTTCAAAAATCAAGGAACATCCTCAGTTTTCAACATTTGCTGTGTTGTCTTTGTACTACTTTTAATAAAATACAGGGTTTGAATGATTTGCATATCATTGCAATCTGACTGGGAAAAAAGGTTGTTCAGTCACTTCATATTACGGTTTCAACTTGGCCAGTTTATTTTGATTATGGCCCATATTTAAACGTGTTAATGTGCGTGCAACGTTACATAAAATTAAACAAGACACTAAAAACTAACTGATGCATATAATAAGATTCAGAGCGTACGACAGAAATAAAAGCAAGAGCAATTCATGACAGGTAAGAGAAGGAGTTATGATACTGGATTCACAGCGCTGCAAGAAAAAGTTAATTCTCACCACTTAAGAGGCCTTTGTCTATACAGAACCTGCTTACTTGCCCTTACTGCAGAATAATGGTGTCTGATTATAAAGACTGCAGATACGCCAGAATACTTCCCTCAGGGGCCTGGGACCAAGCACATGCACACCCAATCAACACACAATGCCACAAGGCCTGAGGTTGCCAGGTATAGACAGTGAATTTCTAAAGACCGGTTTACCAGGTCCAGGGATTATCCTTCTGGAGTTACCTAACCCACGCAGTAACGTGACCCCCCCCCCCCAAACCCCCATCAGTGGTGTGAAGACCCAGAGCATTGAGAGAGCTTGTCGTTAAACGGCTAATCTTTGTCCATCTGTACAGTCAACCTCAGGAGACCAGACATCTGTCTGAACAAGAAGAGCAAGGCTAACTGGCAAAAAACATAAACCATAATCATAAGGGAAATTTAGCAGCAGCACCCTAAGACGATTTGGATATTCAAAGAGATATCATGTGCGGATCACTGACTGCAGCCATGAAATTAATAGATCCATTTTGCCCTCTGTTCCCCTCATAGATCATATATGGAGAAACCACCTGCCCCAAGGTCAAATTCATCTCTTTACAGCACTTCACTGGGAACAAACCAACAGGATCAAGTTCAGCTTCTGACAAGAAGTCCTGGCTCTGTCAAGTGTTAAGTTCCAACGAGACCTACAATGGCTCACAGTAGTCGATGGGGCACGCAGGTCATCCCTGATACCTAATAAACCGTATAGGGTCTGAGTACAGTAGCACAGATGATCATGCCAGGTTGTTACAAATGTACGGGTTGATTTATCAAATAGTTCTGTAGTAGCAAGAAACTGAGTGAATACAGTACTAATACTACATTTGTAAACGTACATATGGAGATTTATTCCCATAGTAAAAAAAAACAAAACAACTGGCAACAAATGTAGAAAATATCAGTTTACTCCTGTAAATGTCATTACAGTGAAGACATAACTGTAAGAAGTTGGCATCAAAGTTGCTAGTAGAAACCTCTTAAATGCGAAACATTTCTGTAAATGTAACTACAGTGAAGAACCTTCATTTAATTTCACCCAGTTTTTTATTCCACCTTAGTCAGAGCCAACTCCCTCCTGTTAGTTTGGACTCCCAGATCATACGATGCTGCTAGCAAATGCTCTCTTGTACTCCAGGCCATCGATCAACATGGGTGCTGTAATTTTACTGTGATTGACTGTTATTTCACTGTATTTCACTGCTGCATCTCGTATCTCCAAAACAGCCACTTTTCAGGAGAAGGAGAAACAAACTTCACTTGTGAATGTAAGACAATGGAATCAGACCTTTTGTTTTGGCGCATTCATCATGAAGTTTACAAACAATGTAAGGAAAAACAGGTATTTTCAAATTATGTCCAAAACTGAAAAACGACAGAAATGGAAATACGAGGTTTTGTCCAGACAGATCATATATATATATATATATATATATATATCTCATATGTATGTATAGACAATAAATTAAGCATTTAGTACTGTGGATTATTAGTCTTTAGCTGTTATCTAACTGAACGATGGTGTGCATCAACACAAAAACACAGAATAACTGCAAAACAATTTATTTATTACTAAGCTGTAACAGCAGGTCACTGCCGACTTCATCTAACAAAAGCACATCAACACTAATTATGAAATGATTTTTCGTTTTTTACAGTGAAGATGAATGATACTTAATGATACTTAAATGCACTTTAATGAAATTGTCTGTGATTGTCATGGCGTGATGAATGTCCTCACACCTTGAGAGCAAATATGAACATGAAACCAAGTTTTTTTTTTCCCTAGACAAACAGTTAAACAGAGTAATGAAAATAAATTGCAATGTTAAAGGTGCCCTGTGACCCCAGCCTTTGTGGTAAAGTCCCTCAGGCGCCGGGTCTGTCATACCTGAGCGCTAGTCAGCAGTGCCTCCGCAGAAGAAAAGAGAGATGGAGAGAGGTGGTGTTTCTCCGTTCAGCTGCATGAGCCCTAAGCGTCAGATTGTCTGCTGTTTGAGGGACCGCCAATGACTTCAAAGGCTCTGCGTTTTTTCTGCTGTCATATCTGGACTTCTTGAGACGCTTAAGACGTCACATAAGATGGAAAGGAAGCATGAGTTGGAAATAAAACTGTTTACAGCAGCTTTTGTGAAATACATTTAAAATATGAGAAGCATTTTGAATATTTTTTGTTAAAGGAAAATTTGATCTCGGCACATGTTTGAGCAAAGGCAGCATAAAGTACGGACATATTAAGCAGAGCTGGACTGCAACTTTAAATTGAGGAACTGATTGATACAATGCAGCAGGTATGCTGTATGTCAGATCACTGCAATCTCAGTCAAACGAAGCGCCGCCCAAAGGTGATAGATCACAGTCGCTTGGAGCCACTTGAAGACTGACCGAAATAGACAAGCAACCTTTAGAGAAGATCAAAGCATCACAGGTTATGCATGTCTGGCTGTTTAACTCTTTCATCTTAACCTAGTTCTAAGAGTCATGAACCCAACATGTTGATCCCGGTGACCCTCTGGTACATGCCTGAAGAAGCACCTGCCCAGTCCCACATATAGGTATGTCATGAACATCGATCTTATCACATATTGAAGGTGTGATATGATTGACAGATTAATTTGTTGGGATATATCGGTGAAGCTGTTTTAAGAAAGGATATCATGTGAATTACACACAATTACTTTACCTTCAAAACAGAAAGATAATGTGTTGGGTAATTTAAAACTAAAATAGGGGACACCAAGTCTTGGCTATTTGAAACTGTGAGGATGGACACAGACTAGAGCTGGAACCCTCCAAAATATGGAGGGTTATTTGCATTCTTGCAGTGAGAATGAGGTCAATTAAGCCATTTCCCCTACAATCTATCTCCCTGCAGCACCTAGATCAACTGGGCTGCAGCTGCAGAGGCCATGCAAGTCAGGCTGATGGAGAAGATTGGGGTTAAATTTTGTCTGGCCCCAAGGAGAAAGACTGGAGAGATTGTCTCCATACTTGTGGCTGTGGCTGATCAAGGATCAAGAGAGCGCAAGGCTGGCTGGCTGTCCTTGGGCCAAGGGTAAAGAGAATGAGATTTAGGGTGCTTGGGTGCTCAATTTGATTTCATTTGTGAAATCACACAAGCATGCAGTAATAAGCAAGAGATTCTAGCAAACTCGTATCTCAACTTTATGATCATCATCTGAAGAAAAGTGAAGAGCAAAGGGGTTTTTAGTTACTGCTCATCTTGTCAGATAACTGACTATTTTCCTTTATACTTTCCCCCACCCCCCCCAGCAGCACTAGGCTGTAGACATTTAACCACACAGCCACTAAGGCCCTCTGGTGGAACTTTAGCCCAAAGGCACTCTGGCTTTCCACTTCAAACCCAATTAGCCAAATCACATTTCAAAAGTACTCGAGTTTACCTGCCAATGGTTAAATTCTTCAGGTGTCAAAGGGCTGGATTAAACCTGGGGCAGGCTGAGCCGGTGTACAGAATGGGATGGGATTAGAGCTAACAAAGGACTAAACATATCCCTTGACACCTGTGCAGGTACTGTGGCCACTGGAGTGCCCACTAATGGGAGAAGGCTTTGGTCCAATTTGCAGGTGCTCAGAACCTAATCTCTCAGCTTGCAGTACAGCCTGGGTATCTGTTTTCAACTCAGCCTATTCTCTAGACTTAGCCCTTGCCTGACAAGTTGAGGCCTTCCAACCAGCCTTGCAGCATAACCCAGATAATCAATCATTAACATCAGTAATTAGGGCCAGTGTCAAAACAGAAATTGAACACAAGGTAGGACTTGGACTACGCAATGGGGTTGACGTCAGACTCTGCAAGTGTAAGGTAATGGGGTCTGTGCAAGCAACAGTGAGAGTGAGGGCATGGGATGAGATCTGAGGTCTTCTGCTCTTGTGTGCTATACTGTTGTCCAGTACCCTTAGGCTCAGACATTCCACACCACGATTATGCAAGGAACATCGTTTGTTACATCTGCTCCCTAAGGTCACCCACAGGATGAATGCAAGCTCTGGCAAAGTTCAGTACATGTATCCCTTGTATGTCTTTCTCTCACTTCTAGACACATATCAGTTAACTGTAAGATAGTACGCCTTTGTCTGCAACTTCCCTTTAGGTACTTTGCGTTGCTGAACATCTTTTCCTAACCATTAGCCATGACTTGCTTCACTGTAACCCAAGGGACTGCCTGGTAAACAATACTTGAATTATTCTGAGTAAACCACAATATGCAGCAAAAACATTCATCACTTGTGTGAAAACAAGCAAGGTCTGCACTGAAATGAAAGCAACAACTAGAGGATTTTGCTTCACTTGATGCAGTACCAACCTTACAGCCCAAGGCAGTGTTGTAGTTTTAAAGACAAAATTCCTCTGCTTTGACAGGGGCTGGACAATGAATTAGTGCATTATCCATGGGAAGAGTCAGTCTAAGGGTGGAGCAGCAGATCAAAGGACGTTGATCTTATTGCTGCACTTCAGGTAGAGTTGAGACATGCAGTGCAGAGGGCCCGTTTTGACCTGGGAAGACACCCAACTCTCATCACCAGCAAGAGGGCATGGTGCAATATTGGAAAACTCAAATTTCAGTTTGACTGCCTGTATTAAGCTTGTATACATTGAAATAGTATTGTGGGCCATTCATTTGGGAAATGGGAAAGGGCCAAGATCAAAAACAGTGTGTGATGAAACAAGGAAGTCTGAGATGATTTTTAGATACTGGAATGCTTTAAGCAGAGCTGAGACGTCATTGCTGTCGGAACAAAACCTTGCATCTCCATTTTTGTCATTCTTCAGTTTTTACCATAATTTCAAAATGCCTGTTGCCTTTTACATTGTCTGTAAATTTCATGATGAACGGACCAAAAGAAATCGCCTAAAATGACTTGGACAACATTCTGGTTCCACTGACTTACATTAAAAGTATTCTAACTTTCTCCTGTGAAGTTACCATTCTGGAGATAGAGGTTTTGTTCCGACAACAGCGAAATACTATTTACAGAACTCTTCTGGTCATCCTTGCTGTTTGAATGAGCTCTGTAGTAAAGGCAATTATCATATTATATGTTTTTGCCTTTTATTCTTATACTCACCCGTGAATATTGAATAACACAGAGAAGGTCTAAATTGTCATAAATACTTGACCTCCGTTAGTGAGTATACTGTAGTTACTACACTTTTATACTATAGTACAGTGTTATTGGCACCTATCCATAAAGAAGTGGGAGAAAAGCTGCATAACAACATCTAAGTATAACCAAGTATAATACACACCTCAACATGTTGCATTCCTTGTGACTGGTCACTTTCATTTAAGGCTGGGCCTCAATAAATGCTAGAGGCAGGCTCATTCAAAACTCTGTAACTACTTTATCTCCTCATAAAAAGTACATTATTACATCAAGGCACTCCTTAAATACTCCATTTGTGGCTTTTTTTGTGGGTCTGAGATTTGCTATAAGACACGAGGTTGCCTCTGACTTGGTGATCTCGAAGAGTCATAAGAAATAACCAACAACACAAGGGTTTCAACCTTCCAACCAGGATCCATGACAGACCGAAATATGCTACCTGAAAAAGTAAAACTGCGAAATGTGATTAAAACAGGCCGCATATTGCCTGATAATCAACATCTTCGCATTCCCATGTGTCCCATAGGATATTCCTTACAATAACAGGTTGATACAACAAATACGAATCGGAAGATAATCCCTAACAACAAAGCACCACTTTCAGAAAATCCACTGAACACAGAGGTTTTTCTTTTGAGAACTTTCACTTTATGGGGAAAACAAAACAGATATAAGAGACACAGAGACTCTGACATGTCGAACTAGATTACTTTCCTGTGGGAACAGCTAGTCATGGATTCATTCTTGCTTCTCTCAACAGTTGTGCTGTATTTACAATGCAACTGCTGAGTCTTAATTCCATAATCGTCCAGTTTCACCACTGCACAGGCACAGCGGGCTGTCCCTTAAAGAGGCAGTGACTAGAGAAGAGCAAACTGGGATGTGTTTGAATCATTCCAGCACCTGTTTTTCCCACAAGCTCATATGAATAGTTGCTCAGTGATGTCAACCTGAGACATTTACAAGGTAAATGGGCTTGTGGGAATTGTTGTCCTTTTCTCTTGAGCCAACACAATTATTTGTGGTAGATCAAGAAATCATTATAGAACACAGAGTTCATGACAAAGTCTCTTGGGTTAGCCGATGAATGCTGAAGGAGAAGCCAATTTTCCACTGATTCAGACATGGCTGCGAGTTACAGGCATGTCACCAAAGCATATTTTCGGCTCTTTTTGTGTTTCCTTATGAAACAAACAAATAATCAATTCCGTAGAATCAATAAAACAGCCAACCGACAAGGCGTAAGCCTTAGGAGAAGTAGGGAAGATTGTCGGCCTCTGTGGGTTTTGATTAGCCCTAATGACCGACCAATTGGGAAGTTGTGTTTAGATCACAGAAGGATGTGGTGGAGTCAATATGAAAGCAAGAGAGATGCTGAACCACAAACAAGCCTAATGAGACACGTATGCTTACCAGGTCTTTCCTAAATAACCAGAGGAACAACACTGAGGCAGAGCCCTCAGGTGATTCGTCAGGAGACAAATCACAGCCACAAAAATGTCCACAACTTCCATATTGGAAAATTGTTTGGAAGACATCGGGCTGAGCCACTGTGACTGAACTTAGTAAATCAAGGCAACTCCAAGGAGTTTCAGTCAACGTAACCACCAAATGAATGAATCTAGTAAAGTAATGAAAGATGCTGAGGAAATATTTCTGTAGGTGTTTGCATCGTCATTAGATTTTCATATTTGACAGACCAATTTGATGAACCTTCAACACAGAGGCAAGTGACCAGCACTAAGGGGAGGGAAGTAGCATGGAAGGATGACAGCTGGGCACAACCTGTGATAATTGATCCATTCTAACCTCACACCTGTTCGATGCTCTCCACTCCCACAAGCAAACAGTTAGCCCCTCAACATATGCCAACACCAAATCTCTAGTGGACCAATTTAATGGTTAACAGAAAGAAATAAACACAGATGCTCCTGAGAACAAAGATGACTTGCAGCAGCCTTGCTGAGAGACTCTTAACATGATTTACTGATTCACCACTACAGCAGGATGGTTTAAAGGGGCAGGTATGTACAGGGGGTTATCAAACAATTTCCATTCAATTACTATAAAAGTACTAGATACATTAAATTAAAATCTATTAGTAAATTCAATTCAAATCTGGCGACCAATGGGAACGAATCAGGCTAAGCGCACTGAGCCACAGTAGGAAGAAACATCAGAACCAGCACAATTTTTCTTACATATTAATGTACATTAAATGTCCAGTGAGACAGGTTTATATCTTATGGGTGAAAATATTGCATGTTTAACCAACATTTATAAATGAATTTGATCATCTTTAAAAACTAATTCTGAAACTGAGTAAAATTTCTTGCTTTCTGTATTCGAAAAAAGTCTTCCTGTGAAACGGAACTGTTGTAGTAACATATACAATAACGATATACAGTAAGAGCAGTACATACACTTATGTTAGTTGTTGCAAATATAAATTAACTAAGCCTTTTTGGTCACATTTCTGTATTTAACAGTGTTTTTGTATTGTACCAGTTTGAATTTACCAGTTTTTCAGCATATAATAATAATAATAATAATAATAATAATAATAATAATAATAATAATAATAAAAATAATAATAACATACACACACATAGTGAGCAGTGGGCAGCCTTATCCGCAGTGCCCGGGGGAGCAGTTGGGGGTTAGGTGTGTTGCTCAAGGGCACCTCAGTCAAATACTGTTGGCTCAGGGGATCGAACTGGTGACCTTCCTGTCACAGGGCTGGTTCCCTGACCTCCAGCCCATCACTGCTTTACATCAAAACATAAGGAGAAGACAGAAAATAAAAACATATAATAAAAGAACAAAAATTCTAAAAATTATATTCCAAAAAATAGAAAAATCGCATCAAATATGAAAGAAATAATAAATCAATAACTAAATAAATACAATAAATTAAAATAAACATAGAAACCACAAATAAAACAATATAAGAAAGAAAAGCTAAGGTAAAAATATTTATAGGCTTAAAGCTGGTTTTTAAAACTGCTACCTGAGAACGCTTGACATACGTCTTGTGAGAGGGGCGTCCACAGTCTAGGAGCCTGTACACTAAATGCTGACCCCCACTTCTTTTGTGCTGTTTTGTAGGAACAGAGTAATCCTGTGTCTGATGATCTTAGATCATCATTTTGGAACGTACTCAGTGAAACAATCTGACAGGTAAGCAGGTGCTAGCACATTAATGGCTTTAAAACCAAATAAAAGAACTTTAAAAGGTATTCTGTATTAAATGGGATGCCAATACGTTGTTAATACAGGGGTAATATGTTCATTCTTTCATATTCAGGTGAGAGCCAGTGAACAATGCATTACACTAGCCCAAAAAACATAAGTCAACCTTTTAGCATCATATAGTGCAAGATATGGCCGGACATTATCAATGTGAGGTTTAAAGCTGAGGTCAAAGTCTAGACTAACACCCAGATCTCACACTTTAGATTAAAGGTACGTTGCCAAACTTCCAAGTTTGCTCGCAGATCTCCACGTTGTGTGCAGCAGATCCAGTTAAAAGAATTACAGTTTCATCTTTATTCATTTTTAAGGGATTACTGTTCTTCCATTTTAATATACTTGATAAATAATTAAACAGCTAATCAACAGCACTTATTTTTCCAGGGGTAACAGACATGTAAAGCTGTCTATTGTCAGCATAGCTATATAAGTTGACTCCATGTTAACAGATGATATGGTCAAGTAGCAGCACATATAACGAAAAATCTTTTCCCTGCTGTCACAAATAATCTCAACCAAATCAGTGACTTGAATTTTTTGGCAGCCTAAACAGCATATAGGTCATTATCGACTGGAATCACAGTGGCCACTCCTAACATTGCCTTATATGTTACCAGCAATCAGAGATGTGTCCCTGATGTGACCAGAGTCAGTGGTGACATGCTTCCTGTGCGTTTGTCTCTTTCCGCCTCACTAGCCTGACCGGAGTGAGATCTGTATGATAAGGTTCTGGCCTCCCTTTCGAAATTGGTGATCTTGGGCACGTTAACACAGCCTCATTACTCATAATCTGCTCCCTTGGGTTGCACTTGAAAAACAACGCTGAGCAACTGCAAATCAGTCAAAGAGAAACATCTTTGTGCATTGCTCACAAAGAAGGGGGAAGAAAACTCTTATCTGATTGACTTCGGTTTGGCATTCCCTTTGACTGGACAGAGAGGGAGCGGAGGGTGCTGTTAAACGATGTCTCAACGTCTTGAAATTAGCAGAGTGAAAAATAGACGTCTGGCACAAAAGCATTTCCTTCCCTGCTCCGTACATCGTGCTGTTCTCCCTGGTGATGAAAACTAGATAATCCTTCTATGATTACTAATCACCCTCTCCTTCAAAAACACACACGGACAAAGCTCACTTTCAGCACATACAAGGGACAACCAACTTGTACCTACACTCAATGGCATACCTAAACCACACTGCCAAAAGTATTCACTCGTCTGCTTTCACACGCATGTGAACTTGAACGAGATCTCATTCTTAATCCATAGGGTTTAATATGATTTCAGCCCACCCTTTGCCGCTACAGCAGCTTAAACTCTTCTGGGAAGGCTTTCCACAAGGTTTAGGAGTGTGTTTATGGGAATTTTTGACGATTCTTCCAGAAGCGCATTTGTGACACTCGGCACAATGCAGTCAGACAAGTACCGTCTCCTGGCAACCGCCAAACCCAGGCTCATCCATCGGATTCCCAGATGGAGAAGCGTGATTGGTCACTCCAGAGAACACGTCTCCGCTGCTCTAGAGTCCAGTGGCGGCGCTTTACACCACTGCATTCCACGCTTTGCATTGCGCTTGGTGATGTAAGGCTTGGATGCAGCTGCTCGGCCATGGAAACCCATTCCATGAAGCTCTCTACGCTGTTCTTGAGCTGATCTGAAGGCCACATGAAGTTCGGAGGTCTGTAGTGATGAACTCTGCAGAAAGTCGGTGACCTCTGTGCACTATGCCCCTCAGCATCCGCTGACCCCGCTCTGTCACTTCACCTGGCCTACCACTTCGTGGCTGAGTTGCTGTCGTTCCCAATCGCTTCTACTTTGTTATAATCCCACTGACAGTTGACTGTGGAATATTTAGTAGTGAGGAAATTTCATGACTGGACTTGCTGCACAGGTGGCGTCCGATCACGGTACCACGCTGGAATTCACTGAGCTCCTGAGAGCGACCCATTCTTTCACTAATGTCTGTAGAAGCAGTCTGCAGGCCTAGGGGCTCGGCTTTATACACCTGTGGCCATGGAAGTGACTGGAACACCTGAATTCAATGATTTGGATGGGTGAGTGAAAACTTGCAATATAGTGTACAATATTTGTGCACTCTGTAGGTTTTTTAGTTGCAGAATGTAGCACATCTGTTACTGTACAAATGATCAGCAACCCTCCCTACCCTGTCCATCAAAAGAGCACCAGATATTATTTGGGGTGAACTTTCTCAGTACTGCAGTGACGCTGACTTGGTGCCATAATGTGTTGCTCTGATATACACATATTAGAAGTGGGCATAACTTTATTAGCAGGGGTGAGTAGCTCTCATTTAGACATACTAAATTTCGATGGATTATACTTAAGTATAACTGAAAAAATAAATCTTTACATTTGCACTGCAAAAAAAAATTGTCTTGCCAGTTAATTAATGGACAGGTTTTATTGAACCTAAACAACACTTTGTCAAACAAAGTATTTTTTGGTTAAATAAAACTAGTTTGACTGCTTGTTAGTACATTAAGTAATTTCTTTAGGATGAACTGACAAACCATCACAGTACATATACTCTTTAGTTTTTCATATTTTTTTACTGACTGCTTTTTGTACTGTATTTCATTACAGCAGTAACTGCATTTGAACTGTTTTGCTGCGGAACCCATCCTGAATTTTGAGGTGTATCACTTCATTTTGAAGTGCATGAAGAAGATAACGGCGGATATTTAATGAATCAGGGTGTGAATGTCCCTCTTTTGGACGATTCGGAAAAAAAAATTGATATTTTTCAGCGCTAATACGATGATGTCTGAGAAATTTTACTCCAGTAATTCTCTCCGCAATCAAATTCCATCTGTTCCTCGATAATTCTCTCCGTATCTTACAGCAATTAACTAAAAAGGAAAAAGTAAAAAGACAACAATGTGGTTCACAACTCTAATTCTGTCTGAATGCTCTGTGTGTGTAATGTAGGTTATCGATCAGAAGTGTAATATTCTAGAATTGCAATGTAAGACTCATTAAACATGCTGAACAGGATGTCCACCAAGTTGTTAAAGACACTTGCTTTTCTTGTTTCAAGCATGTTTTCCTTGACCTCTCCTGATCTGTATCTCATGCTGCTGCTTACTTGGTGCAGTATATGTGGTGTTCAGTACAGCTATTGGGTCTGAAATCATGTATCCCTGCATAAAAAGTAAACAATTTCCCCTGTTATTGCTTTCACACAACTAGAAGTATGGGAGACCTAGACTGGAACAAAGTGATGCATCTTTAGCTGCAGGCTCCCTTTCAGTCCTTCTCTGGGGTACACATCAGTTGCTGTATGCATGAATCTACATGGCTGACCAGATCTGTTTCTGAACCATCCTGGAACCTTGTAGGTGAACAGTAAGAGGCTATATCTTTGTCTGTACACTATTCGTGTTAGTCACCATTAGCCAGTCCTGTGGTCAGAAACCAGTATTGACAATGGTCTTCAAACGCAGCAATGTGGCTTCACCTCACAATTCTCAAGCATGACAGAGAGTAGCTGACAGTCTGTGCATAGAAACCAATGGGCTACAATAAGTAACTGCATACCTACTAAGTGTACCTATAGGGTGGTACTTGATGAAATGCCTAATGAGTGAAGGTACAAGGCAAGTGTACCTAATAAACTGGCTTCTCACTGCCTTCAGCCCAAAATCAGACATGAAAACACAGGTGACTGAGGATTTAAGCAGACCCTGACTATCATTATCTGTTTGCAGATGTAGCTGAACACAAACAACAGCAGGTAAGAAAATTAGAGCAAGGTATAAGCCCTGAGGACAACCATTTAGGCTCAGGAATTTTGCTGTAGTTTGTCAGAAATGATGGGTTGGACTGCCGGTAGCCGCACTGATCCCGTTCTTTCCTCCAGCGAGTTACTCTGCATCTGATGAGCACTTCAAACGCATCCATCTTGTAGAGACAACCGCTCTAGGCAAGCACTTCGGAGAAAAGTCAATCCCCAAGCTGGCTGGTGGAATCAAAGTCTTTAAGTGAGTGTAAATATTCACATTAAATGCAAATCTGTGTGTGCATTTGAGTCCCTGAAGCTAAGGAAAGACAGTCAGCTCTTAAAGTTGCATTACAGGACAAAATAGAGGTACAAGGCATAATAATATTAATATTATAAGTGTTATACCCAAATCAGTGAAGGAAAACTCCAAAGCCAGAGCACTTCACAGCCAGCACAAGGCAAGATCAACACAAAGCAGAAAGGGAAAGGAGAATGCTATGCCATAGGCTGATCTAGTGGAACACTGCCCACCTAGAGCAGGTAAAGCTTGTAAAGCCTAATGGACCTAATTTGACCAAAAACAAAGAGGCTCACTCTGGGTAGTATAGACAAAACTGAATGGAGGTAACAAGCATACTTTTCAAGGAGACCTTTAAAATACTGTCAATAAAGCTTCACAACACCACTATTTTATATCAATAATGTCAGATGATGACTATCCCAAAAATTCCAGTTGCACCAAGAGGTTCTTTTGCCTCTCCTAAAGCACTCCAAGGTGCTTCAAGGTAATCTCAACATAGAAACCTAGCCTGCAACTTAGCCCATAGCTTAGCCTTAGGCGAGTGACTGTGACTGCGGGCCCTGCTATTGTCATGCGTCACTGAGCCTGAAACCCCAGGGGGTAACATGGCTTGTTGGGACAACCTCTATTGTATTTCTAGGGCTGGTAAGATTTGAAAAACTGATTTCTACACCCCTTCCTCCTGTAACCCCCTTAACCGCCTTGTTACCTTAGTGCTGAAGGAACGGTATGTCTATTGTGTCTGGTCAACAATGACAACAAAAAACAACAACAATACAGGGACTTGCCTACCTGAGTATCCACCCCTTGGAGACAATGCTGCCACCAAGACACCACACTCAGCCTGCCAGTCATACTGACCCAACCCTTGGCTCCCTGTAGATTCAGGAATGCCTAACTTTTCTTTTCTGGCACCGCTCTCAGGAGGATTAACCACAAAACAAGAGCAACACAAAGACGACTTCCATCCAACATAACAGCTGACTCTAATGAGTGGGTAATTTTGACTGACATGCCAAGAGAGACGAAGAATTCAGTGGACAAGCTTTGCATGGGTAGACAATTAAAAGGCAAGACTGGTCTTTTGGCTTCCGGCCAGACATGATGAGCGTGTCTCAAGATCGAAGCACAGGATCATGGAGCATGGTCTGCTGTGGTTCCCTCAATGCAGTGCGCTCAAAAAACGCAAACATGTGGGTGCAAGTTCAAATAGAGCAATCTGATAGAAAATCAGTTGGATGTAATGCAAAAACTCAGACCTACATTCTGCAACGCTACTAAAGATAATATCCAAACTTCGTGTAAATAGATCGTCTGGGATCATCACAGGGAAATATTTTTAAATCGCAATTTTCAAAAACTCATGACATTCATGCTCAGTTTGGGTCAAATTTTAAAATCTTAAGTGAGTACTTTAATCCATTGTTCTGAACTGGGGGATGATTGGGGGGGTCTGACCCCTCTGATTAATTAAGGCTTGGTAAAATCAGCATGTTGGGGGGGGGGGGGTGCTTTATTGTGTGGTTGAAACATCTATATACCCTTCTTACATGCAACCGTAAATATTACAATATAATTCCCACATTCACGCCTGGAATAATCTCATAATACGATTTCAGACACCCCTAAAGTGGACCACACCATTCCACAGCATTTCTGGTATCATATTGTGCGGGTCTGTGTTTGAGCGGAAATGATGGACTGCTGTTATGTGTGTGTGTGTCTGATGCTGACTTGCTGGCTCTAGAATACTTTGCTGGTCACCCCTGACTCCTGACTGCAAAAGGTGCCCAGAAGCTGGTGTAATAGATCTATCATCATGTACAGGCTGCAGATATTACATCAAACATACAAGATACTGAAAGGATCGAAAAACCTCAGTTCACTGAAGCACGTGCCAGTGCAGTACTGTGTTCCTGACGCCCCCCCAGCTGCAACTGTACAATTGACACTCTGCTTTAATCAGCGGAGGAAGTCTAAGATTTGTTCCTACGTCTTTACTACAGCAACACAGCACATTTCAAGCGTCTTTTTTTCAGTAAAATAAGATTGTGTTACTAGGGAGGTAACATAAGACCAGCCTCATTTGGATAAACACACAGACCGAAGGATATCTTTCCTTTAAATGCAAGTGAATGATAAATTTGTTATCGGGCAGCTGCAACAAATATTATGGTCCCAGTATATCTGGTGATGGAGTAGTTTTCTTGGATGAGGACCACATGGCAAAGATCATAGGGGGGTGTCTGGGTTCTATCATACTGACTGACAGCTAGGTGTGGGCACACCCTCAGGCAACATAATAACAAAATGTCCAAGCCACCCACCCAACCCTCCCCAAAGCTCACCATCTTGAAGCACCTACATTACGCTGTCAGGAAAAGGGCTAATGAATAAAATAGGTTCCGGGATCATAAGCTATTTTTGGATTTTGAAGTGTGAGAGTGTGAGCACGGGTGAGTAGATGACCCAGATATGCTGGCATATTTGGATGTTTCTTTGATTTAGACTCAGCGACCTCTGTGAGCGTTCCCATTCAAGCCTGAACACAGCATGCCTGAAATCCAGTTCATTTTATACATTGTTGTTATGCTAAATCCAAAAGAAGGGAAAAAGATCACTGTTTGGAATTCTCGTTTTTATTAAAACAACACTAGTTTCCACTAAGAAAATGCCACACACCACTGCGGCCAAGACAGCCACAACCAGATGTTGGCTTTTTTTTTTTTCCAGAAGCTTTGGCAGCAGTTAACATTAAGAAGTAAGAAGCAGCAACCCATCAAAGACTTCTGATCTGGGTGCTGCTGTGTACGTCGACAAGTATCATAATCCTATTAAAGCAGTCGAATAGATTTTTTCACTGGAGAGCACTTTTCACGGATTGTTAAAGTAATACTTAATTGCTATAAATATTTTATTTAACAGCACAAATGTACTACACCATCCACCATCCTCTCTCCAATGTTATGCCACCATACTTTTACACTGTTTTCCTTCATTTACATTTCAGCAAGGTGGGCCATTTGCCCAGTTTGTCCTAAATGCATTCCAATTTGATGTGCAGTAAATATTTAAAGACTCAAACATGCTTTCTTAAAATTGCTTTCATGAAATCCTCATAAAAAGCACTAGACCATGAAATTCAAATAAAAGGGAAAATAATTAACGATACAAGCTCGGCAAATGCGTTAGGAACAGCAACTAAATGCTTTTTGCATGCACAGAGCAAACTAATTAGGATTCATGTAACACAATCTGGGCCCATGTACATTACTTTGGCAGGGATTATATCTATAAGGATAACAGAGCAATAATTAATACATCTGGAACTGCTGTTTTACAACACTTATTATGCAAATTTAAAGTGGTAAATTTAATCTCTTCAGCGTGTTTGGTTTGAGGTATAATGGGTATATTTGCTAAGCAAAACAGCATCATAGACAAAATCATAGCAGGTTTTTATAACAGACATGGGAGGTGAAATACAGAGAAACTACACTTAAGTAAAAGTATGGGGACTGTGTTAAAGTCTTCCTCAGTTAAAAGCGGTATGGAGGCACTTTTGGTGATGTATGATGAGATAGTAGTGACTTTTTTGAACCTCATAAGAATTTAATTCAAAACAAAAAAGAAATAAATGGGAACTTGACTGACTGGCAAGAGAAACTTAGGAATAGAGCAAGATGCCACAAAGCCTTTGAACGAAAGTAGGAAGTAAATGTTTTTTTTTTCTTCTTGGAAATGTCAATAAGTAAAACAAAATCAATGTTAATAACCCAAAACAACACAATAGGTGAAACCGCTTAAGTATTTTCTACCTCCGTTAACAATATGGCAAAATGTGGGCCCACCTCATACGGGGCCAAGTTTGAAAAACACCCACATAACAAAAGAGTTTAGTAGTTTATGCGACAGCGCGTGGAAAATAGAGCACAAAATCCGAAGTGATCCTTTGCGTAGAGGCGCAGCTTCTCTGTGCGCAACAGAGTGCAGAGGATCTCTGAGCATGAGAGTAAATGACTGTAACACCTTAAATGATTCTTTAAACTAAACAGAGCAGAGTTGGCTTTCAGTGCAGCCCATTAATCTCAAATGTACCTCCTACAGCTATCACCAAACAGAATGGCCTCCATGCTGCTTTATTTCACCTTGTCTTTGCCCACAAACAGGCTTAAATCAAACCAATTGCCTAGTGTGTCTCACACCAGGTCTTAATCAAACCAATCGCTTTGCGTGTCTCAAGCATTTGCGCCTCATTTTGTGACACGCTCTAGCCACAGGTATTAGAAAACCCTTTCAAAATGAACAGAACAGAAGTCAGACTTTATCAATGGCCCAAGCAAAATGTTCATATGGATCATTTTATGCTGAATACAGAGAGGAAGTGGGACTAACACTGTGGAGGTGACAGACCAGACCTGTTTCACAACGCATGTGGTAGCAATTGAAAGGAGAAAGGTCCGTCTGACCAGCTGCAATTTGGACGCAACCCCCGTGTTCGCCTTTCTTTTAATAGCCCGATTGCCCTGTTTAGACTAAAAATAAACAGTTCAATTTAGAGTTGTTGGGGACCTGCCATTTCATCAGCATGAACTCTCACCCTGGCCAGAGGCCTTGGAGGTGTCCATGTGGGGAAAGCTGGGGGGGGGGTCAACAAAACATCTCTCCCATCCCAACAGTACGTCCTATTACTTTAAACATTTATTTTTCACCACCTTTAATATACAGAAGTGGACGACAGACTCTAAGTCAGCAGCTGTCCCTTTATGCTCAGAGTGGTCTTCAAAACTCTTCAGTCGCAGCCATTTTAAGATCACAATCTCGGGCAGAGTAGAGATGAATCTCAAAAAAAAAACAGATCCTAGAATTCAATCCCCATTCACACACTTCCTGAAATCCCCTTTTCTGCCAAATTACTCTCTGTTTCAATGGAATCTGCAGCCAGATTTGACTTGAATCTGTTCCAGAGGTCTGGCCAGTATTCTGGCACAGATGTTCAAATAAGCTCAAGAACAACAAGGACAGCCTTTCACACCTGGCAACTCTTGAGACAAAAGTTGGAACTGCAGAACCTGCAAGGTTGTCCCACCTCGACCCTTCACCTCTCGGTGATGTCAATGTATTCCTTGGCCAATAGGAGCGCTCAGCCCTGCCCTTGACTTCGCTGAGCCCAGACACAAAGACAAATGATTCTATTAGATTAAATGCTTTTTAATGGCATGTACAGAAAGCCAGTGTGGACCTTGCTGGAAGCCATATGCAGAGTTTCTCTGATAATCATTGCAAATGAGACCTAATTTGTAACCAATCTGTGAATGGAAGTGCTCTGCTTCACAGGGGCCTATGCAGAATCTATTGTGTGTTTCTCTAGATGCGCTATGTTTAATGATGACAGGGTACTTTGTTGGATGGGGAACGTTAGCGTTGTTGTAAATAACTAAATTTAATCTGCCGGAGTATAAAACATCTAAAATATCACTTATTAAAAAATTGAGAACGTGATATGAAAAAAAGCCATTCAAGTTTTTGCGAAGTTACTGAAGCACAGGGAACTTACCAAAACGACTAAAAGTAATGACAGGTGACCGATCTCTTGCGACACAATGTCCACAACCAGTTTTTTACATCAGTCACAATGTATGCATGTCAACAAATGACTAAGCTTTGTTAAGAAGCTGAGATTCAGTACAAAAGAACACATCTATAAAGGCCTGTGATTCACACTGCCGGACAAAGGAGGCTTTAGAGAAATTGCAGAGGTCAAGTGACGCTCTTACACTAGGCTGAGGGTCAGATAGACAGTCGCTGTCCTCCAGCGGCAGCTCTTCATCAAGGTGAGAGGTTGACTGGGTTTGGCCCCAACAAAATCAACCTGTGATCACTCAGGCACAGCTCCATTACTGGGGGAATGGAGAAGAGGGATCCAGGCCCCTGGCAATGAAGTGACCTCATCACTCAGCTCAGCCATTGTTTATTGACAGGACTCTCTGAATCAACAAGGCAACCCTCATGGCACGTATTAAGGAAAGGTTTGTTCTTCCTGACAGAGACTCAATTGAAGATAATTGTCTCTTTCAGATAACTAAGGGCCTGTGTGATCTCCCATGCATTGAAATGTAAGGCAGGATTCATTCTTCGATTCCTTTTATCGTTTTTTTTTTTTTTTGTGTTGATAAGGAATCCACTTCACGTGAGAACCAATCCCCAAGATTTAATCAATGTCCTAGTTTGATGTTTCCATGTTACATTAACCAAGGTATGTAAAGTCACTTGGCTGTAAAGGATTTTAGTTTCAACACACACATGTCCAAAAGTATCCAGACATTTTTTTCTAATTAGTAAAAAAAAAAACAGGTACTTTAAAGTCCTTTTAAAACAGTAGCGGCTGTTACTGCAGAAAAGGTGGGACAAACTCTCTATTATTACGCTTGATACTGGATGATAAATATATAATTTTGCTTCTTTGCATTTCCTCTATGAACCCACACATACACACACTTCACACACACACACACACAAACACACACCTGCAGCTGGCCCGATAATAAACTCCCCATGGCAGTCCGTTAACAGGCCATCTGTACACCAACAACAGAACCATGTGTGAAATTAACATGTTACAAACTCCGTTATGGGGCGAGCGCAGGTTCTATACCATTGACCCATAATACACACATCCAAAGCGCTGAGAAAATCTTCAGCCTACATACACAATTAAGTGTTACAGCTATAAATGGGCTGTTTCATGAGGCAAACCACTGAGAGAATTTCCTCAAAAGTAGACATGGTCAGAGTTACAGTAAAGAAAATATGGGCATGGCATTGTTTCTTCCCACAGTAGCTAGCTAGGCTCTAAAGCTTGTGTGTATAAGAAGCTACAGGTAACGCAACGTTGGCCACCCTCAACTGCCTGAAGTTTTCCATTCATTTTTATTCTCTTTGTATCATTTTCACTTTGTTTTTGCGAGCACAGTTACAAAAATGACTCTCTCACAGACACAGGCTTGCATCCTTAGTACGTATCCTAGACGGTCGGGTCCCGTCCCCTCCGTCATGTGGTGGCAATGTGTGCTCTCTGGTGGAAGTCTGTAAAAGGAGGAAGCGGGCTGTAGCCCCGAGCAGCTCAGCCCGGAGAGGAATGTTTATCGTGTCCAGCGCCTTTGATCTCGCCCAGTTAATCACTTCCTGCACACTGTACGTGAACTGCTGCACTGCCGCAGAGGGGAGGCAGGGGGATGCCATTTGATGCGGTTTCTCCTACCCTACCTTCTACAAGTCATTAGACGGAAGCTGCGATAAGGCAGATGGGTCCTGTGGGCCTGGACCAAGTGGTGGCCTGTTCTCTGTGGACCAAGTTCTAAAGTCCCTAACCGGTGTCTCACATTGCCTTGCATCTCTGCATGACCGCTAAGGATCTTACTGTGAGGAAGGAGACAGACACTGTACAACCCTGGCTCACAGTCTACAAGTCAACTAACACAGTGTCTCGCAATTCTGCACGGTGAGTGAGGAAACGTCTGCCTTCACTTGAATTCATCACTGGCTGCATTCGCTTCGCGAAGATGGACTGGAGACAAGACTCCAGGATCAATTTTAGCATGCTGGGACGAGTCTGAGTTTCTCTGCCAACAGCTTCTCCTGCAGGGGTTGGTTCGCACCATTAACTTGATCTCTTAGACTCTTTAATGAGGCAATCATGTTGGTCATAAAACACATTAACTAGCACTGAAACTTGCGACTCATGAGGTCAGGAGATGCCACCAGTCTCATCATACTCATTTTGACCTGTTCGAATGTGTTAACAGGGAAACCCATATTGCTCCCATGTTTCCTTGGTCAACACATTCCCCTTAGGCATCAAACACCTCCCTTGAAAAACCAGTGGCATATGAGAGATCCTCCTACGGCTGGAATTAAAGGCCTCTGTTTTACACCTGCCAAAGGAAAAGACAAGCACAACAAGTGAAACCAGTATGAAAATATTTTGGAGACTGTCCACTCATGACACCTTTGAAAGAGTACATATCAATGGCCCTGAGATGGCTTCAAAACATCAAAAAACACCACAATATTACTTAAATCAGAAGCCATAATATGCAACATCACATGATACGCAGTTGCTTTTTGACTCAGTGCCATGAAAAACAGTGAACGCCCATACGTGATGCGATTACGGTACCATGCCTCCTTCAGGGCAGTTGGCATGGGGTGTCTTGTATTTTACTAATGCCAGTGGGTGTAGCTGATGAAAGCTACAGAAAAGCTTTTGTTTCTCTGTGAGTGACACAATCTGCATGAGGAGGATTTTCAATGTGTCCTTCCGTCCCCCTGATATTAAGGGTCACGAACCATTCAAAATGCTCTAAATTTTGGTGGTATGTTTTTCTTTTTTCTCGCATAATATAACAAATTACACGCTTCATTTACTTACAGGTTACATACCAAATCCAGGCAAAATGTCAAAATGAAATAACTTCCCGAGTGTTCTCTGTATTCATAGTCCAGTTGAAGTGTGGAAAAGGAAATAAGATAGCCCTCTGTTTTGAAAGGCCCTCATAGATATCGTGACGACAGAGATTGTGTGTTTCCTTTAAAGGAAGCAACACTCAAAAGTAACTATGGGGAACCTGGCAGTTACGGAAGGCGCTCAGGTGAGAGCAGGCCCGGGTTAACTGCAGGTGAGCACGGGCAGCATTGTTATGGTCCAGCATGTCAAGACACCCATAAAGAACAGGTTAACGTCTCTCACATCACTCATTCAGCAATGCCCTCCAGCCTGTTCTTTTTTTTTTTTCGTCAGACTAGACCTGGCACACCCCCCCCCCAGCAAACGGCCTGCCAAAAAAGCACACTCTAAGCGCAGGCACCAAACCTGCCCTAGGACTCTATAATGATTCCAACTTGCTGGTAGCTCATTTTTTAGGATACACTAAATAATTATGTCTTGTTAAGATAGCAAGTTGCCTATTTACTGTCTGGTTGGCCATATGTCTTCTTATAATATTAAAATACAAAGCAAACCCACAGGATTTGAAAAGTTTCTTTAGCTCTGCTTAAAGAGCTCTAAATATAAGCTTGCCATGATGTAACTGTAAGTAATAGAACAATGAGATGAACTACAGTTCGAAAGATCATTTGCAAAGAGCAATGGTCATGCCTCTAGGTTTGCCGCAGGTGATCATCTATGTGTTAATTCATTGTGAATGATTGCAGGAAAAATCTAAAGCGAAAGGTACCTATCACAACATCCTGCTAATATTACTACAGTAAAGGGAAAGCATGCAGAGAGGCTCCTTCAGCACAGTGTGTGTACAAGCCTGTTGTGCTGGGTTGCGTGACTGTGGAGCATGTGTGTAAAGGTTCCTGTCATGCCCCAGGCAAGAGGCACACCGTGAGCAGCTCCTTGCTTTTAATCCGTGAAAGCCTTTTTAAAAAGATTCGTATAATACAACAAACAGTTCAGCTTCGATGTGAAATGCCCATGCTAATCTGCTCAGCCACAAACAGAAGTGTGTTAGCAAGCCCACAGAAATGAAGGCTCACACAAACAAAGTTGTCGCTGTATGGGAAGCGTGCAGAGGATCAAGACTTGGTCAAATATTTAGATGCAGAACAGCCAAAAGTACTGGAAAACTGCAGAGAAGTTAAGTGTGGAGTATGATTTCTGGAGGTCTAATCTGAGCTGGTGGTAAACCAGAATTGTTTAACAGCTGTTTATGTACGAGTGAGCCAGAACAGACATAGGTTCCTGGCAGTAGTGGTGACAGATCATACAATGCTGACTCATACAATTCAATTACAGACCCTTATTCGAAATTCTCCAGATACACGGAACTGTATTAGAGCATGGAAACACCAGATCCTGCCTAATCCAGCATCTGCGGACAAGCGGCCGAACACAATACAAACAGTGGGACTAAAGAAAAAAAGGTGTTTTATCAGAAACACGTTTCAGTTCCCAGTTCTCCAGGTTACACATGCATGTATACAGGTTTAAAAAAAAAACGTCTCTCACTCCCTCTTTCACATGCACTCCCTCCTCCCCTGTTCCCACTCCTCTTTTTCTCTTTCAAGGTTCTCGTAGGAGGGAGAGCAGGTATACAGCTGCTGTTGAGACAAAGAGGAGTTGCCTTGTGAATGTTAGGGGCGTGTGTATGTGTGTGCATCAAGCAGGAAGGGTGGGAAGCGCAGAGAGCCTGCTGTTTCCCATCCCGGGTGGAGCATGTTTGGGGTAGGGAGGTATAGAGGGGGTCAGGAGGCTGGGCTTGACCCCTGCTGGGCCACTGAGACCCCCCTCACCTGTTCTGCTCGTGTCTGAACAGGCAAGGGCCAGGGCCCATTGTGCTCCATGCTGCTGCCTCTCACCAGGGGCCAATCTCCCAGAGCCCAAAGCCTCTGCTCCTGCTCTCCACAGGCCAACCGATTCACGCCCAAAACAATATGCAGGGTAAAAACTCACATCTGCTGGCCTTGACTGGGTGCCAGATGAACTGAAAGCCCACCATGGAGCTGAGAAACTCTGATCAGGCTGGGAGAGAAGACAGAGAATCAGTCTCTTTATCTCATTCACTTAGTCCAAAACGCTCAGGCAAGTCTTTCCAAAGTACGTAACTCTGCAGGATTGTGTAACCATAATGACTATTATAAAAAGACAATAAATTTTGCAACTTCAAGATGCATGACATTATGCAGTGAGTAGGAGTTAGGCTGACAGGAAACCATGTATCTCCCACAAACCTTAGCATCTTAGTCAGCCAGAGGACTGTCTCTTTTGGGTGGGCAATCATTTTGGTATAAAAACCTTAGGAAAAAAATAAACCATTTGCAGTTCCAAGTCAAATGTCGGAAGGCTTTAAACATGAAAACAGAATCAGGCAACGCAAGAATAGACTAACAGGCTGCTCAATCCATCAGTTACTTTGGCTTCTGTTCACTTTCATTGATGAATGCATTAATCTTTTGATTAATTGATTAATAAATTACTACTAATTATTTACATGAGCATTACTGACAATCATATCACCAATATATTGAACATATATATATATATATATCTCGCTGCTGTCGGAACAAAACCTCGTACCCCCAACCTTGTATTAGAGGAGAAGGGAAAAATATATTTTACTTCCAATCTAAGTCAATTTTTCCAAGCCACTTTGGGATGTTTCTTTTGGCCCACGGTTCATGAAATTTACACACAATGTAAAGAACAACAGCCGTTTTCAAGTTATGTCAAAAACGGAAAAAATGGAGATACGAGGTTCCAACAACAGCAATATCTAAATGTATGTACACTAGCTGAAAACTTCTTGTATTTGTATTTGCTAGTAAGAGACCGTCTCTTTCTAAACACACCCAAACATCATCCACTGACCTGTGACGTATATTTAAGTTGAGTGCTCAGGTGTTTTGGCATTCCATCTGCTGTAGGACTGGCCATTGTTTTACACTGCTGTGCGCACATGACAGCAAAGCTGTTCTTTGGTTATACAAAAAAGAGAAAAGCTTTTGTTTATGGAAACTGGCCTCAGGTGCAAGAGACCTCTGACCCTTACAGCTTGCAGGTGGAACAAAGGGCCCTTGAGAAGGAAATGTAGTCTCTGGAGTAAGCTGATTCCCAGAGCTGCGGGAATTGGCCCTAAACTCAGCGATGTGGCCCAACAACAGGACCAGTCAAAACATTTTGAGACAGGCATTAAAAACAACATTAGCGTTAGTCAGTCATTCCTATGGCGATTATTGCTATGGCAGTTCTCCACCATTTCTGTACTAAAGTTATAAATGAGTTAACCCAATTCACATGGGAGCTGCACTCTGTGTTTAAAGCGTGTTATTTAACTCTGAGAGAAGACGGGAACTGAATGACACGTCCTGCCACAAGGCATTCGTTTTCAACAGCCGTCGAAGAAGTGCTGATAACTTATCAACACCAGCGAATCTCAGTTTGGTGGACTGTTGATTGATCATTTATCTCCTGTAGATGATTTTTCCTGAGAAGCATCGTCCCTCATCCCAGTCAATGAGTCTAAAACTGGATGTGGGTCGGTGACAGGAGGGTCTTCTCGTTCAGGGAAAGGGACAATGCTTCTTCTTAGTGCAGCAAACAATAGAACCAGTGAGGTATAAACTGGACAATCAGCAGTGGTGTTGGGTGCCATAGCTGCCTTTCTCATCTAGCAGTGAAACAAAATACAAAAACTCAAAATTATATTAGTTAAAAAACCTAGAAGGAGCACATCAGCCTGCTGCACCTTTCAACTGAAAAAGGAAGAAATTAGCGTTTGTTTACATTCACGTTCCATGTAAATATTCCATATTCTAACAGAGAATGCAGGAACTTGGGTATACATATTACACATGTATACCGGCTGCTGCTTAACTACCCACCACCTTGAAGCTCTTGGATGGATACTGACTCAACACTACCACCAAGTGGTTCCCTCGATTATTACAAAATCTACCAGCTGGAGTGGATGAGTAGTGGTTAAACTGGCAAGATGACCTCACTGGAAGGGAAACACATAGGAAAAGGAGAGGATTTTCCATTGCATTGTGCCATAGGTATGCACGGACCTTCTTTGTAAATCACAAGCTAATGGAATAGAGCGTTTGCTTGTATTGCAAAAGCCTTAAAGCCTCAGGGAAATCCTTTTAATATTTCAACTCTTTGTGCTAAACAACGTCTTTACTTTAGAGTGCTATACCACTCTGTCATGACTGCTGACCACTCACTAAGGCTAATAAAGCAGCACCCAAAACACAAATGTTTAAGAAAATATCGCCCTCAAGTGGAAAACCCATAAAAATTGGGATCTTGCCGTGCAAAAGTGAGTTCCACTGTTTAGATTCAAGGCCCTGTACCGTTTGGAGGTGGTGAACTCATCAGCACATGTGTTAGTTGTTGCCTTCCCCATTATGGTGGTATTGTCAGAAATGTAGAGAACTAGATCTAGAGAACTATTGTACTGGGAAACGGCAACAAAAACATTTGGAAGGAATAAAAAATGTACATGAATTGTTCAGAAACTATATGAAGTGTATGTATATATGATCAATTAAAGATTTACTTTTCAGTACTTTTCAGGAAGCAACCCGAACAGATGGCACAGACGTTTGGACTATGTCGCAGTGGTACAGACAGAAGTTTCTGGTAGACGTTTGGGAGAACACCTATTCACATCAGAAGATCTTTGTATCTCGCTCACTGTAATTGCACCACTAGGTCAGCTGGTTGTAAGAAATGCAGCAGCTCACAGCGCAGACTAATTTACAGTACACACAGAGTAATTTAGGACATATCAGCCGAACATGTCTGTTTAAAAAGTGCTTTGGAGGATCATTCAGCCTGATTACTCTAACAGTGGCTATCTCATTAGAACACTCATGTGTACATCTCGCAAGGCTCCGAAGGTGTAATTATATGTTGGGGAAACAGGAGCCGTAACGGGAGCAGTACCTCACCAATGTGGCGGGTGTTCCTGACACCTAGAGGTGACTAAATTATTCAAGCAGATTCATGGCTTACACTCCAAAGCTCCTGCTATTGTCAGGGTTACTCAAGAGCTGTGTTTATGTACACATCCACGAATTCAAACACGTACATGAGGTTGAATTACATACTTGGAGAATCAATATAACTAAGCAAATGACCACAAAACCTCAGTGGGAATTGTACACAAAAACACAAACACATTAACATAAACTTTATCACATGTGCAAACAGGCTCACAAAGTGCCGGGATTAATGGTGTTGGCTTTCTTTCCATTGAGCATGAGCATGCTACCACAGGAAACTTGATCCCGCTCAATAATTCACAGTAGCACTGGACCCCTACACTGCTCTCGATTAGCCCTGCTCAGACCTCTGACCTGATGCCTCTACATTTCATTGTTTCTCCATCTACACTGAGTTACTCTAGTAAGCTACTTCAGTTAAAAGGGAAGGGCAAACCATACTTGGAAATTAAGCAGGCCAGGGCTTCTGAAAGTTAATACAGGTTCAGTTAGAATTAAATGTAATGACCTCTTGGCCATCTCTCAGACATAAAATGCGTTCTAGATGAGACCCAACCTTGCCTTCTCTTGAGACAAAAGGTAGAAGTTATTAAACGTGCGTGAGAAAGTAAAAGATAAAGACAGAATTGGAGGATGTTAAGAGCTGAAGTGTCATCAAGTGGTCTGGAGGGCTTGATTATAGTTAAGTGATTGCACTTAATTAAGGCAGGAGGCCACCGAAAGCTACAGGAGAGCCTGAATCCTTTACGTTCGTGGGAGAGCAAGCTACCCATCAATAATGCACAGCAGCACCTTGTGCGTGACTAATCCGCACATATCACATGCATTCTCGCATCACAGAGAAGTCCTGGTCCTGCACATCGTGTCTCATGATTACAGGACAGCAGAGGACCGCTACAGGCAGTTTAGCAAAGTCTGGCATGTTGAGGCCAATGGCCTAACTCAAGGGCTGTTCTCTTCACTCCTGGTTAAGAGGTCTGGAGTTCCTCATGACAGTAAACAGTCCACTGATGAAAGTGAAAAGAACGATCAGCTGTTTTGCACAAATGACTTTCTCTTAGTAGATCTTCAATGGTATAGCAGTGATAGCCTTTCATGGTTTGAAGTGTTTTATACCTGTATTAACAACCCGGAATAAATTACTGGGAATCAAAACTGCGACAGGTACAAATGGAGCTGAAACATAATCTGGTAGGAACCACCTTTGATTCCATACACTAATGGCATGGTTAATTCCTCATAACCCTCCTCCTTTTTTCCAGCTGGTGAGCCAAATGGAACAGCAGGCTGTATGCGTGAGAAGAGCTTGGTGTCGGGATGCCCATCTATGCCCTGATTTGGCAAATAGGAAACATAAGACACCAGGTTGACAGTGATGCTGCTGAGAGACATTGCTGACTTCCGGCAAAGTGGCACTTTCATTACAGCTGATCTCACAACAGGAGTGGATGAAGTGCAATGCATCTGTATTTAAGTAAAAGTAGATGTACTCTTGGTAAAATGATACTTGGCCCAGGTATTCTATCTATATTTCTACTTAAATAAATGCACAGAAGTACTTGTGAATGCACTTAGGTATCAAAAGTAAAAGTACTTTGAATACTCCGGGTTCTATTTGGGAGACGTTTTTCATGTTTGCCGTCATTCAGACTTCAGGCTCAGATTAAGCCTAAGCCTAGACTAAAAGTAATTTCCAAAGGTGAGTCACCATTTACATTACAGTTTGGTCCAAGTCCAGTCTTAAGCACAAATGAAATGGTACTCCACTGTATGGAATGGCAGATCCCAGTGACAGTATCAGCAATTACCATGACTGGAGAGTCATCTGCTGGCTCACATCTGGAAGAACCTGCTCTATTACAACACTATCACAGAAATACTGACCTGGGGCCTCTCGCTCAGCTTATCTTAATTGTCATATTGTCAGCTCTACTCAATTAGGGCTTACCTTAATAGAGTCATCCATTACATTCATGAACATGAGGAAAAACAGAGGTTAATGTAAATTAATGACACCTTACAGCAAAGCAATTACAACATAATTACAGCTTTTGTGAGGCAAATGACACAATTGGTAAATATGGCCTATAACCTAAAGCTATGGATTGCTCCACCCCACTGAATTATTTTGTACGCCCACTGTAACTGCTGCCCTTTTTTTTTTTTTTTTGTTATCTGAATGATAAGATCTATTAGTATAGAAGGGGACAATCTGAACAGCTGAAAAAAAGGTGGATGAATGCACCTGAACGAACTGTCTACTCTCCCTCTACCTGAATTGAGCAACATTTCTATGTCCTGTGTCATGACAGCCGCCAGCAATCATTCCCATTATGTGTCATGTAACGTCAATTTAAGAATGCAGGAATCCGTCTTACAGCTTTATCTCTTTTTCAAGCCTCTGGAAACCAAAAATGTTTTTAAAAGTGAGTCCGTGTTTAAATCTGGATGGTAATTGTGTACTTCAGGACCATTTCATGCATGTTAAGACAGTTGCAAATGTTTTATGGCTGTAAATTAAATGGCAAACTTATATAAATGTACTGCCTAAGTCATTTTCATGTGCCTTGAGGAAGCCTTATGGCATCTACTAACACTATGAAAGGCGGACGGAAAAAGATGTAAGTATGACCACAATTATAATTAGTTATTAGTTAGGTGCAACGACTATATAATGAAAAACATTCCCAGAAAAGCCAAGTCACTGCTGCATTTGAGACGCTGCTTCAGTTTATGAAACGAATTAGCAGAACGAATATTCCCAAACTTGCCTCACATTATAGAGGTAAACTACTGGAACTTCAATTCAGCTGAATATTAAACGTCATTAAATACCAATTTTGCCCCTCAAGACACGTCTGAGTCTTAATCCACCTTAATTCAGGTTTTTGTCAGGGTGACAGCCATGATGTGCACTTGTGCCAATTTTGTTATTTATCCCTTCAGAGTACAGAGCACTCTCCTGGGCTCTTTTATCACCACCCACAAACTCAGGAGAAAAACAAGACAGCCAGCAGAAAGCCACCATCAGTGGCTGCCCACACACACACACACACACACACACACACACAGACACACACAAAAAGAGGAAAGAACAGTATGAAGGTGTTGCTGGCTGACGCCACTGTAAGCCCATGCGGCTCAGGTGAGGCGGACTTGTCGCAGGCTTGCTGTCTGCTCTCCACTCGTCACACTCATGAGAAACTCCCAGCATGCCTTCAGGCCTTTCTCTTGACGGTAACAGGTATGCCTGTTGACACATGCCAAATCCTTCTTCTTTTCTTTCTTGTGTTTTTTTCCCTTCTCTTCTTAAAGTTCCCGTGAACGTTGTGTAACGCCCTGTCTAAACCGCAGACATCAGAAAAACCGCCCGAGCAAAGCTGAGACTTGTTTGATTGCGCTGCCTCTCAACTCGGGCTCATGCGCACTCTCTCTCCATCGCGGGAGCACACACACACCTCAGCTTACATCAACAATGCCACACGTCCTTCAGTCAAGCCTCCCTGAGGCCTGATCCAGCCTGGGCCGCCGCCATGCCCAAAGAGAAGGACACGCTGATGGATGGAGGAGCTCGTAGATTCGCAGGGCAGGTGACGGATGCAGAGACCATTTGATCTTTTACGGGTGCCGAGCGAGCAGGAAGAGGGAGAAAGCCAAGGTGACAGCGCTCATGTCAAAGGTTAGACGTTCTCCATCATCGCGTCAAGTGGCCACAAAGTCAAGATGTTGTGCCAAAACGGTTGTGCGATGTACTGCAAGCACTGGACACAACAGGACAATTGACACTGTTCCATAATGAAATATAGCTGCTTAATAATTTCAATTTCAAATTCAGTAAATTCAACTCATTTACAGAGCACTGTTATAATAACACAGTAATGATAATCACAGTTTGCTGGAATTTGGAAAGCATGGAGCGTTTCCTTTTTTCACATGTATTATGCTCTGCCTCTCTTGACCAGGAATCTGCCGTAGCTGTGGTCCACATTCCACAACGTACATAACTGACCCTGAAAATGGTCAGATATGGCACCGTACCACCAAGGACGGAAAATATGAATGTGTCCTCGATTTGAAACAGTTATTTGTTATGCCTCTATGGCGACAGCACATGTGCGGATCAAGTCCAGTCACGGGTTGGGGTTGAAAATGCTAGCGTTGCAAAAGACGGACAAAAAGAAAACAACATGAGTCAGTGCGCCAACACAGGTTTCTATACTGATGATAGGCCAGCTGGATCACTACCTTTTTTCCAGGAAGAGGGTGGTAAAACACTCATCAACACAAACACAGGTTTTTTTTTTAGATGCTACTGGGTAACCTACAAAGTGATATTAATAGCAATGTCAGTCCACACAGGTTGAAACTTTCAACCAAGCTCTTATTGCATGGAATATCAGTTTCAGTCCTGCATAAGAAACACCCAAAATATTAAAAAGTGGCTTTAACTGTGACAGTCATGTCCACTATAATCATGATGGCAGGCCTTGGTACTGCCAGGGTTAAAGGACTTCTGCCTTAGAGGCACCAGTCAGTCCAGTCCAGGCAGCATTGCATCACACACTGTAGTTGTAAACAAGGCTGTCTTGTATTTCCTGTTGCTTTGCACGCCACCCTCTTGGCAGCCACAGACTGGCCTGGCTGCAGTGACACAGCTGAGGTGGAGAAGTGATGGAGAAGGGGAGGGCAGGCAGCTGGCCAGCAGTGGGGAGGTGGCTGAGACACCACCCTGACTTCTAGGCACCCCCACAAAACCACAAACTCCGGCCCCTCACAAAAAAAAAAAAAACAGTGTTCCTCCCAATAAAAAAGAAAGAAAGAAAAAAAAGGACAAAGCCAGATCCTAAAAGGGTTTCAACATGCTAGGAATTACTCAAAGACCCCACCAGTGCACAATGTCAAAACTAATGTTGTAAAGCAATTACAGGTGAATATATGAATATATAAATGTTTCAGACCTTGCTATGCTTCTCCATTTGATGCCTGTTCTGATAAGCTGAGCATCTTTGATTACATATAAGAGAGAGATAGGGTTTAAACTGCACCTGACTCTGGATAAGATAAAGAGACATATATATATATATATATATATAGACACAAACTTTACCAATGTCAAAGGAAATGGCAAAGACCTAAGAGTTAAATGCCCGACCTTGAATTATCCCTTAAGCACAGCAACAAACAAACATAAGAAAAGCGAATTTGAGGTTTTTTTTTTTAGTTCCATTAAAGAAAAGTAGCATCCAAAACTATGACTGTCTATTTCTAAACTTGTGCTCTGTTGATGTCCCCACAAAGTCCCAGCACATCCCTCAATCCTTCCAGCTATACCTCCCTTTTTTCCCCTCCATCCCTCCTTCCTCGGGGTCTGGGGATGCACAGTCTGTAATTGTGGAGAGGCCACAGCATACAGCCGGGGATATAAATACCCATTTCTCCTGCTCCTGTCAAAATAAAGGTCCCTATGAAAAAAGAAACAAGAGTTCTCTTTTGTGGTCTCGGCTTGCCAGTGCTGGGGTCTATTTCAGGTTATTCTCAGTGCCCTGCACCTACAGCATCCTGAAAGATGAATCTCTAAACATGATGTGCTCAGTAGCTTAAGACAAGTGCTCAAACACCATAACACACTAGGCAGACTAGAGATTAAGAATCAATATATGTGTAAGGCAAACTGGGTCTCCACAACTTGGGTGGTCTTTATCTGAGAATAAATACTTTACAATGTTTTATATGGTTGTATAAAACTGCCCTTGTTGACAAACGTTTCTCTTAAAAAGCCATAAAAGGTTTTTACAAGACCATCAAAGACTGTGCAACAACATGGCTACGCTAGTGGTATATAACATTGGTATATCACCTTATCAGTTGGTCTGAATGCAGATCCAAAACATAATTTTAACATGCACATAATTGCAGACACGAGGGGTTATATTAAACAGTAAATAATTAAACACTGACTAGGAGAATGATAACCCTTTTGGGTCCTTCATGGCTTACACACTCACTCACTCACAGCTCATTGAAACCAGTGGAAATGTCTTTCAGTGGTGTAGATTTTAAACTTTCAATTTAATTTGGCTGGGCAGGACCTTGGCTTTTGTGTGGCGTTACCTGTTGGTCATGACATTGAAAATATGTAGAGGGCAGCACAACTACACTGTATTGCCTGAAGTATTCAGTCACCCTTCCAAATCACTGAATTCAGGTGTTCCAATCACTTCCATGGCCACAGGTGTATAAAGCCGAGCCCCTCGGCCTGCAGACTGCTTCTACAGACATTAGTGAAAGAATGGGTCGCTCTCAGGAGCTCAGTGAATTCCAGCGTGGTACCGTGATCGGACGCCACCTGTGCAGCAAGTCCAGTCGGGAAATTTCCTCACTACTAAATATTCCACAGTGAACTGTCAGTGGGATTATAACAAAGTGGGATTGGGAACGACAGCAGCTCAGCCACGAAGTGGTCGGCCACGTAAAATGACAGAGCGGGGTCAGCGGATGCTGAGGGGCATAGTGCGCAGAGGTCACCGACTTTCTGCAGAGTCAATCACTACAGACCTCCAAACTTCATGTGGCCTTCAGATCAGCTCAAGAACAGCGTAGAGAGCTTCATGGAATGGGTTTCCATGGCTGAGCAGCTGCATCCAAGCCTTACATCACCAAGCGCAATGCAAAGCGTGGAATGCAGTGGAGTAAAGCGCCGCCACTGGACTCTAGAGCAGTGGAGACAAGTTCTCTGGAGTGACCAATCACGCTTTTCCATCTGGCAATCCGGTGGACGAGTCTGGGTTTGGTGGTTGCCAGGAGACCGTACATGTCTGACTGCACTGTGCCGAGTGTAAAGTTTGGTGGAGGGGGGATCATGGTGTGGGGTTGTTTTTCAGGAGTTGAGCTCGGCCCCTTAGTTCCAGTGAAAGGAACTCTTAAAACTTCAGCACCGAGAGATTTTGGACAGTTTCACGCTCCCAACTTTGTGGGAACAGTTTGGGGACGGTCCCTTAATGCTCCAACACGACTGCGCACCAGTGCACAAAGCAGGTCCATAAAGACACGGATGAGCAAGTTTGGTGTAGAAGAACTTGACTGGCCTGCACAGAGTCCTGACCTCAACCAGATAGGACACCTTTGGGATGAATTAGAACGGAGACCATGAGCCAGACCTTTTCGTCCAACATCAGTGTCTGACCTCACAAATGCGCTGAAGCTGTTATAGCTGCAAAGGGTGGTCCAACATCATATTAAACCCTATGGATTAAGAACGGGATGTCACTCAAGTTCATATGCATGTGAAGGCAGATGACCGAATACTTTTGGAAATACAGTGTATGTTTCACCTAGAGCAGCACAATGGCATGTTGTGTATACAATCTTGTTTTGTGGAAATAAAACTAATGATTTTTATTTTGCCATGTTTATTGTACAATACTTTGTCATTGTTTGATATCAAAATAAATGGACATATAAGAACACTGATCTATCAGAGTGTTAATTGTACATAAATGTAATTTATTTGATTGCATAACTATGTGATTAATTATGAAATTACATTTTACTTGAACAGCAAAACAACAACAACTTTAGACTTCTCGGTCTCCACGCTTTGACAAATGTAATGAGCCTTTAGTAATGACTTTTGTATTGTTTTCCGCACATCAAACACAGAGTATAACGGAAATCCTCTAGTTTTATGCTCCATCTGTATTTTGCTGAGAGCTGTTAGGTGTTGATAAAAAACTGCACACAACCCACACCTGTTGATAGGCTTCTTCCTTTGATCCATGTTTTTTGTGTGTAGAATGTCACCATGCCTGTGGTTTCCCTACAGCCCACACACCTGCCTTATGTTCCTAATGTGTCTGTCTCATGTCTGTACACACACACACACACACACACACACACACACATAAAAAAAACACAAAAAACAACAAAAAAAAAACAAAGCCTACCTACGGTATTGACTGCCAACACAGAAACGTGTCTGACCAATGTCTAGTCTTGACACTTATTTACTGACATATAATTATTGTAGATTATATTGTTTACAAATGTAACTTTCTTCAAACACTGTCACATACATTGAATTGCCCTGCATGTAGATTAATTAATTAAATCCATTTGTACCATCAAGTGTATTTGTATTATTGTACGAAATGACAACAGTAATACCACAAATCATATATATGATATATTCATATATATGAATCACAAATCATATATACCCCTAAAGGGAGCAGTCCTGTCCACTGCCTCCTCTACTTTTACACCAACCATCTCCATGTCCACCTTCACTACATCCATAAACCTTCTCTGAGGTCTACCTCTTCTCCTTCTGCCCGGCAGCTCCATCTCCAACATTCTTTGCCCAACATATCCACTATTCCTCCTCAAGACATGTCCAAACCATATATATATATATATATATATATATATATAGTTAGGACACTCTGCCACAAATGTAAATAAAAGCAAAAAATTATTTAAACCAAATAATTGGCAAAGAATTTAAAGCTTATATTGAAAATAGTACAGAAACACCATATCAAATGTTGAAACTTGAAAAATATATGCCCATTTTGAATATGATCCCAGCTATAGATATAAATAGTTTAAGAGACAGGTCAACAAAACACTTGTAAAGTTGTGTACTGCTTACTAATTAGGTTATTTGGCAACATTATTGAGTCTAAAAAAAGCATCCCAGAGAGGCTGAGTCTTTCAGAAGTTGGGGAGGGGTCCAGCCTTCTGTGAAAATAACCTAACAATTCAAGAATAACGTTTCTCTACATAAAATAGCAAAGAACATGAGTCAATGAACTAAAAGATTCAGAGAAGCTGGAGAATCTCGGTACGCAAGGGACAAAGCCGAAAACCAAAATTGGATGGCTGTGGTCTTCAGGCCCTCCAATGTCATTAAAAGGCATTCAAAGCAGACATGACTCTGAATCAGAAATCACCGTATGGGCTCAGTAACACTGTCCGTGAAAACAACTCTACCATGCATGGAAGAAACCATAGATAAACAGGAACCAGAAACAGCGCCGCATTCTCTGGGCCCGAGCTCTTTTAAAACGGACTGAGGTGAAATGGAAAAGTTTCCTGTGGTCTGACGACATTACAACAGCATGGCTCTGTAGTACAAGAGGCAGGGCGCTGAACTGGCCTGCCTGCACTCCAGTCCTGTCACCCATTGAAAACACAACAAAAGAGACCTTGAACTGTTGAGCAACGGGAAAACGTTTCACTTTCAATACTACAGCAATTTGTCTGCTCAATTCCTAGGCACTTACATAATGCTGTTAAAGGAAAAGGAGACAGTGGTTAATGTGCCAGTCAATAACTTTGTTTTAAGTGTCTTGCTAACATTAGATTCTAATATTTAAAAAAAATGCAATTTCTCAGTTTCAACATTTGATATTTTGTCTACAGTTTTCAGTCGAATATCAAGTTTAAAGGGTTTAAATGATCATTGCATTCTGTTTTTATTCACATTCTGCACAGCATCTCAAATTTTTTAGAAACGGCGTTGTATAAATAATGTTTTGGATATTAAAATTACGTTTTCGCATATTACTCAATATTTCAAGTACAATAAAGGATTGTTATGCAACGTTATACAGCTTTGTTATTATTGTAAAACCATCTACAGCTTTCATAATTTGTTTTTTTTCCAGTTTCCTACTACCATTTGAGTTATTTGATATTTACGAATAAATGAACTAGAATCATTTAGTCATTTATAATTATAAACTATTATTTGCAACCAAATTGGCCTTATTTTACTGAAAACGTTGATTGCAAACTTTGGAATAGCATTAGAAATTTCTTCTTAAAACCCACTTATGCACAAAGATTCTGACATTCACAAATGTTTTCTTATTTGGGATTTGCTCTTAGGTAAGAAGAGGATCTACACAAAGTCAAGAGCGCAAAGTTCTGCAGTTTAAGACCACTTCATGGATCTGACATAGGACTTTTCTCAAGAACACATTTAAGAAAACACTCAGGAAGATATTGGAGCATGAGGCCCATTGATATAAAAAGGCCCAACTATCATATTTAATTATTTGCTTATATTATAAAACCCCAAACACATTATTAGTTTGCCTGTCTAGAATTACTCTTATTGTTTCACCAATAAGAGATCTTTGATCAAGAAAGCTACATTAAAGTACAACTGTAGGCTTCCTAGAAAACGTTTGATGTGAGATTAACAAAGTGTACACAATAGAATTGTATCATGGATCAATTATTGTGATAATATGGTATTGTGGGGCCTCTAGTTATTATCACTCCTTGTGTATGTACACATAAGATAAGCATAAAAGCCATGAAACATACACAACATCAACAATCTATGCATGCAAGGATCTAATGCAATAATCTATGCAATACAGAGCTATAAATGCACAAACATACAGTACTTCAAAAGATCCCTGCCAAGATCCTGTCTAGCCTGTTGAAGAGTGGGAAAAGGATTGGGATGGGAGACTAAAAAGCAGGAGGAGGTGGAGGAGCGGAGGGTTATGCGTGGAATGCTTCAAACCCAGGGCTGGTGTTGCGACTCGTCCCAGACTCTGTGCCGTCACCACTGGGGTCTGTGGCCAGACCTCCCTGTGCCAGACCCACTGGCTCCAGAGCCCGCCCAGGCCAGTTTAGCTGCAGCACAGGACCCATAATTACATCGCACTACACCCCCCCTCGCTCACTGTTAAGACTACAGCAGGGGCCTGTAGAGGAGTAAAAATGTGTAGGAAAATATCATAAAACAAATTGTAAAATAATTCAAAAACGTTTTATATTCAAGCTAAACACCTCGTTGGTAACAGGCAGAGGAGCTTCTGTGCAGTTTAAAGCTGTACTACAGAATTTTACTGTTATAATTTAAATTTTTTTTTTTTTTTCTTTACTGAAAGAAGTAGCGACTAAACTATGCAAAAAATACGCTCTGCTGCAAGTCATCCATTAAAAAGTTAGAATATTTATTCAATAGTCAGAGCTGTTGACTCAGATTTGCCAGGAGTTTTAATGGATAGACGTCACAATCTTAAGCTCAAAAGAATCTATAGCTGGATGGTCTGAATTCCCTATAAGATGGGGCGTAGCTCCAGCGTAGCGACAGCATAGTGGATAACATCTTCACTCAGCACAGAAGACTGAAGGTTCCTGTCTCCTGGAATTCCCTGTCCAGGCAAGAATGCCACAACAGTCGTTGGTCTAGACGCCTAATGCTACATTTGCTTTCCGCTTACTGAACAAGGGAAAAAAGGCAAGCCCAGTTGCTCATATTAACCTGCTTGGGGATGCGCAGTAGAACTGTAATCACAAAAAAATTTCACTGCAAGTTACTTTCAATTACATATTTACACCAAAGAGGTCCCCAGTCCTCAAACTCACATAATGCTGCTCTGATGCATAAAGAAGTTGAACTATCTAAAATGAATAAAAAGAGGTGATAACATGTTAAACAAAAAACCTCGAGATATATCAGAGGAAGAGATAACTATGAACATTGATACAGCTATTCCATTAGAGAGAAATGCATTCTTTGGTTACCCATGTCTAAATTTTAGGTTCACTTACCCCAAATGGATACCCCTTACAAGACCCCTGATCCTGAATATAGCAATCACTGAGATCAAAGGACTAAATTGCCCATTTCAGAGAGTCAAAATACAGCTACTTTCTTTTTAATGAACGGGTGGGCTCATTGCTTTTTAATGAAAGAGGTACCAGGTAAATCTCACATTCACTAAGAGCCATAATTGAAGTGGAATAAGCAGTACACTTTCTGATCATACAGAGACTTCAAAGCTCTGAGGAATAGGCGCAGAAAAGTCTCTCATTGAAAGCTCAAAGTGTCTTCTCTTGTCTTGCTGGTGTCTTCTAACAGACAAACTGACTAGGCACAGGCCAGCAGAACTGCATTTCAGAAGCATCACGGTGTAAAAGAGACTAAGGCAATGTTAACAGCGAATAGCCGGTTTTCCTGCTCCCCACATTAGTAGCCATGCCATGGAGTGAGCCTCATGGTGACGGGTTTTACGACAGAAAACGGAGTGCAGATAAGACATCGTTAAGTATGCTGAAAGGGTTACACAACCAGGCACACTCTCCCATTGCTGTCTCCACAGCTTAATGAAGGCCCAGGCTGTTTATCTGGGGTCAGTGGGTAGATCCAGAGGGATCGTAAATCTAACAGAGCCTTCTCGAGGAATACCTCACCCTCTGAAAGAGAAACAGGAAAATTATACACTGGATGGACTGCCTTTCCTCTTTTTCCTCCTTTTACTACTGCAGTAATTTCCTCTTAAGCAAAGCTTCCTAAAATAACCTTAACCTAATAATCCCGACCAAAATACATACAAGAGTTCCTGGAGGTCCTCCTGGGTGGTTTTCCTCTGTTTCATTTGCACAGGAGACAATGTTTGCTGACTTACCATAGATCCCTGTGAGAACACCCTGATGAGTGAGGTGGCAGTTACTGGACTCTACGGATGCTTAGAAACTAAGAGAGGGTTTTCCCAGCATTGTAAGATGTTAGAAAGCGCATAGAACATACTGTACAACTTAATAGTATCTGTTTCAACCACATAAGTACAACAGGTGTTACATGGCCAAAGGGGGCAAACTACCTAAAAGGGGGAGAGAACCTAGTAGCATGCGAATTACGCAAGCCTTGTCCTGTGTATTATCCAGACACAGTTTTTAGCTTTAAATTGTTCTGTTAATGATCTGGTTTGTGTTTTCAGTGCCACAATTCAAGGCACTGTAACAATACGGCTCCAGTTATACCATCTTTTTGTTTTTGGGACTAGACTTAGAAAACGACCGGCGAACAACCCAGACATATGTCCAAATGAACAGAAGTACCTGTTTTCAGTTTTAGTGCAAGGAATGGTGGATATTCAAGAGAATCAATCGTGTACAAACTGAAAGCCAGAGATCATGTGAAATCAGTCATGTGGTGCACTTTCCAACTATATGACACTTTGTATGCTCTCAGAGACATGGTTTCAACACTGGCTGGGTGCCAGTTGGCCTAGTCCCCAAATTCATATTGCAGCTTCTTTGGAATCAGCTCTCTCTCTTGAGGTATGGCTGTCATTCCTTTCTGGCAAATCACAGCCAAGGAGTGTGCTAAAAAAAATAAATAAAGCCTAAACATGCATTCATTCCGTTTAGAAATCAGTAGCTATAAACGAAAGCACGGGATCTCAATCAAGCCAATCTAGTAAACCTGACAGAACTTCAAACTTTTTAATATCCATTCAAATGAGGAAAAGTAGACATCAACAATCTCTACGGGGCTCCTTTAAGGGACAAGCTCTCGGGCAGTCATATAGGCGGAACGTTCTGCTGACGACGTTCAGAGTGAAATTTGACTGGAAATGATCGGAGCCATTGATCCTGAAAGATACAACTTTATACAATGCTGTTCAGTTTCTGTTTGTCACTGCATCCACAAACGCAAACTAACTCTATATACAGTGGAAGCCAATGTCAACAATGTCCATAAGCAGCACCAAATTCTCCGGGCTCAACCTTATCTTAAATGGACTGATGCACAGCATTGTGGTCTCATGAGACAACCGTTCAGATTGTTGCTTTCAGGGCTGTTTAAGGACGTACTGGATGCCGTAGAGGTTAAAATAAGGCCATCTGGACCAGCATCGAAGCCAGGTTCTGACATGGTATGGGGGTGTATCAAGTGTCTACGACATGAATAACTTTCACCATGAGCACAGAAAGATCTATACACATTTTGAAGCAACTTATTTTAACGTGACAATGCCAAGCCACTATCGTGGCTTTGTCATCAGAGAGTGCAGGTGTCAGACTGGCCAAAGACAAAGACAAACTGGCCACTACAATTTGGCCAAAGAATCACTATTTTAATCCATTTTGGCCACAAAGTCACAATTATCAATGGCAATTAAATAGCATGATGTAGTTGATTGAAACAAGTGGGGAAAGACACATTTGTGTCTTTAAATAGAAGATGGAATTTTTTTTTATGATTTAAATTTGATTAAAAATTATTTTTGTGCATACAGCCTTGTTTGATCAAAGGATAAAACATTCTTGTTAAGCATCAATATACATTTTTACCATGTTACTGTCATTTCTTTAAAAAAACGACAGCCGGAAGAAATGTAGAAGCTGCTACTACTGAAGGTAAATTGAATGTAAATGTAATTAATAATGTAATTGATTACTATACTATACTAAGGGAAGCTGTCGTTCTCTGCGGTCAGCGTGAGATGCTACACTGGAATGACTTCATCTCTCTGTGAATGAAACATAGGCTTATTGTTACACACTCCTCATTATGTGTAACACCACCTAGCACACTGTTACATTTTTAAGTCAAATTTAAAGTTGAACTGATTTTAAAAGTAATGATTTTCTAAATGCTGAAACCTATTCTGAGTGAAACAAGTGAATAATTAGAAGGGAAAAAAATCAAAAACTTCATGTTCATGTTTAAATACCAAAATCTTAGACTCCATCAAGGACTGCAAATGGGTAGCTTTGAGCTGTAGCTGCAAAACCACAAAAAGTGAATGATGTCTATTGAAACAGAAATGCCTATGATCTCATTTGAACCAAAGTTTCCAATGCTACAGTGTCCCTTGCTGAGTTCTGGATACGCTACCAATGCAATCCCCATATTTCTCCCTATGATCACTCCTTATGCATATCTATCAGCAGTAGTGACTAAAGACTGTTTATACAGGCATGGAAATGAAAACACCAGCCACCAAATCTCAGCAAAGGTATGTAGACAAAGTTTGTGGCATCAAAAAAAAAAGAAAGACACTGATTTATGTATTATGGTTATTTGTCGAGACGGGCTTATTGGATTTGTTGTCAAGGCACGTTTGCTTTTATAACTGCAGGAAACTGCAGAAGACAGAACTTCAAACTGCTCGACTTAGAAGGTGTATCAGTCTCAAAGTTAGACAGAGTGATTAAAGACACCAAGTGATGATGGGTAGATGGACGTGAACAGAAATCACATGCGATGATTCATTAAACTTATTTGGGCCATTAGAAAAAAGGTGTAAAAAGGTGTAAAAATACATCTCCAGAAAATCAGATAAGCAACCACAAAACATAGGAGGTGGGAAACTGGTAACAGGAAACAAAACGGAATAAGAAAAATGTTTTTCATAGAAATAAAAAAAAAATATATTGTTTCAACATTTATCTTATTTTAAAACATGGTTAACAAAGTAATAACACACTGTGTTCTGGATCAATTTTAGTCATTTTATTTAGTTCTAATCACCAATCAACTGGAAAGAAATGGAAAACATTGAACTGAACAAGCCAAACTAAAAATTTCATCTCGTATCCTTAATTCAATAAACATGAACTAGAACAAATCAACAGTGTTATTAATTGTTATCCTCTTTTTCAAATAGCTCAACTTTTAACTGAGGCTTTGTGGCTTTGTGAAAAGTACTGGTTGTTTTATCCCTGTCGTATTTCTAATCACTGGTCATTTCAACCAAAGCTACACAGACGCAGTAAAGATACACAGTCAAATTACTTGCACACACACATCGCTGTTGTCGGAACAAAACCTCCATTTCTGTCGCTTTTCTGTTTTTTGACAGAATCTGAAAATGCCTTTTGCCCTTCACGTGGCGTGTGAATTTTATGATAGATGGACCAAAAGAAACGGCCCCAAATGACTTGGAAGATATTCTGGTTCCATTGACTTACATTAAAAGTAAAGTATGTTTTTTCCTTCTCCTGTAAAGTTACCATTTCGGAGATACGAGGTTTTGATCCGACGATGGCGATATAAATGAATTTGAGTGCGCTGAGTGATCAGGTCATACGTTGGCACATACAGTGTTACATGCATGCACATACACGTGCACACACGCGCACACACACACACACGCGCATTCGTGGGTGGCACTGGAGAAGCAGGAGGCTCTGTAAATAGATCAGGAGCAACCCTTCTATTTCTCCAACCCAGATTTCCTTTTCTGAGGTCAGTGTAGGGAATGGAAGTGCTGTGCTGCAAGCCTCCAGTCGCCACGGCAGACCGCAGCGGCTTCTCTCACAACACTTCAAGGAGCCGGCAGCAGTGACCATATGGCCCACCTCGGTACAGTGTTCTTTTTCAAATATTGCCCCAGCTCCACAGACTTTGGACAGACCTACTCTCTACACATGGAATATCATCATCCTTATGAGGGAGATTTAAAGAGATAGGTGTTTTACACTTGCTGTTCATTTGTGGACTCAAAAACGCCCAACTACACTTTATCGTCCACAAGTTCAGCTCAAATCTCAAGTGAAAGTAAAAGCGAATTCGTTTACATGCCACAAGAACTTACATGCAACAATACTTTCGGTTTATAGAGTAAAAAACAAAAAATACAGTTGCAAAGTGTTAAATATGAGAAATCCTCTGTTCAAAGCTCTTTTGTTAGTTTTAAATCCGCACTGTTCCATTTTGTTAGTGACATTTTTCAGCCTTTCTAAGAGCTTTGCATTTCCTTTTCCTGTGGTTTTCTCTAGCAAGAACAGCCAAACCCAAATGTAGATCCAGCGCTGCGAGCCAAGAAGCCAAGTGTGCCGGACAAAGACACAGGAGGCAAATCCAGCTCATTTATTCATATTTATTTATATTTCTCTGTGGTTTTGCACTTGGTGTCCCAGACTTGCAGACCCCAGGGAGCATATTCCCATCAGAGACGAGGATGAGGGCAGATGACAAGGGTTTTATGATTGACGACACTGTTATGAGAGCTCACTGCACTAATGTCAATTCCAGTCTTGTGTACAGTAAAAAATAATTTTACAGTATTGTAAATAAGAAACGGAGGGCTTGTAGGCTCTCATTAAATTTAATACTGACATGTTAAAGCTATGACTATAACATTTCAGCTACTTCCCTCAAAGCATATGATATCCCCCACTTTAATGCACAGATCACTGTCACCCATGTAAACTACTCCCATTGTCATGACATCACTGTCAGCTAAGCGTATGGAATCAATTTAACAATGCTCCCCTCTCTTCCTGTGTGCACTGGTCCAATTTGTGCACATCTGGGCCCGCCTCCAGCTCGAAAACAAGCCAACTCCTCCATGTCATGGTGGGTGGAGTGGGGGGGGCAGGAATGGCTGAGATTAAATACCAAAAACTGAGAAACCACAAAAGCCCGAAGCAAGAAACAAATGATCATGCCTGAAAAACATGAAGTCTATAGGGCAACAGGTCTAATGGGATGAAAATCCCTGGGATTGTGTTTTACCTATAAAAGACCAGGCCAAGGTTTACATTGTGAGCATAATAATCATTTTATAGTAAAGCATTTAGGAAAAATTGCTTATAGAGAGTAAAGAGAAGAATTATGACAATCATGCAGCCGAAAAGCTGATCAGGGATGCAATACACAAACGCAAGTTTATTACAGGTCTACACAATGTCAGGATGCGGATGTGAAAAGAACATGATTAACAAAATAAAAAAATAAAAAAAAGTTTTTGTGTGTGCCACAAACTAACACTCTGAACGAGCAAACCTATGAATAAGAAAATACTTTGCTGTTTATTGTTACTTCCGGTAAACTGACACGATCCTAGGGGTCTGAAATCTGTCAAGTCTGTCTTGAAAAGGTAGGTTTTTGTCTAGTTTTCTTAAAGTCAGGACATTTTTGTCTTGCAAACTCGCACAAAAGTAATAGACATGCAGACAAAATGCTGCACAGGTTCTTTAGCCCAAGTGAAGTTCTTGCCGTCGGGCGGGCAGACAGACTCTCGCCCGTGCGCGCACTCGGCTCATACTTTGGCCTGCTCCCACTTGCAGCAGGGAGTGTTGGCTAGCCCCCCTCTGGTCGAGTCTGCTGCCAAGCCCAGGCCCAGCACTCAAGGGCCAGAGCTTTGCCGCACGGAGCCTCAGCTCTCTCCCTCGACCTTGTTGCTAAATACACTGCGGCTTCAAGGAACAGCACTCTCAGCAGCTGGCAGGAATGCCGTGGAAAATTTAGACACAACAAGAGAGAAGCGAGCCAGGGAGGTGTGGTGGTGGTGGGGATGGAGTGCAGTTCATATGCTCATTCAAATTTGTGGCAGCTTGCGTACTTCTTAATGCGTTTAACACGTTGAGGGGAAACGACCACAGAATCAGAGAGATTTCATATTTGAAAGGATCAGCAATACTGACTTTTAGGGGTAATTAGTTCAGTTGTGGAGCTGGTAAAACTCATCACTCTTCTTGGCTGTTTTCTCAGTTACATATAATCAGTATTGATGAAGCAACCACAGCGTGCCAACAGAAAAAACAAAACAAAAACAAAAACAAATCTCACTCAGCTTTGAGCCTTCACTGAAACAATACATTAGATAATACTACCATGGTTAATAGAGCTCCTCTGAGTCGTGTAATTATCCCACAGAACAACACAACGCTGACCTGGCAAGGAAAGTTTGTGAGTGGCACATGTGGATACTGAACACTCTGACATTTCACCTGATTCTCCACTGCATAATAACAGGCTGTCCAACTAATGATGTACCTAATGTGTTTATTTAACCTGTAATCGCTCGCCTTTCACTTGCTGGTAATGATAGAGCACTTAGACGATGCTATGCCACCATACAGACTCAGGAGCACATGAGCTGCCATTACATTTGGACTATGGAATGCAGACTATATGACAGAATATTGACCCTGAGCTATTAATATATCTGTAAACCAACGATATCCATAAAGGGGTCTCTTTGATTTGTTTGGACCAGCACTTCCTAGTATGCCTGAAAACGCTCCACAAAATGTCTATGACCACCAAACGCAGGACTGTTTCCCTCTGTTCCAAGAACAAAACACAGAAGACGTGCTGAGGCTACATTTAATGTAGCCCACAAGACATATGGTAAGAATCCTCAGCTAGAAGTTTTAAAAATCAGCTTAAAGCATACATATAGGCAGATGCTTCTAGACAGGCGTTATGCAGAATAATTAACATCCCACCATGCTCTGTCTGTGTCATATATAAAAATGCTGAGCAGTCCCAGTTAACCTCAAATTTGAGGTCACATTATTACAAAAGCAAAAGCACATTTGAGAACTTTGTGGTACAAAAAACACAGGCCCTGCTCTACTGAGATGTGGAAAAAAGTGATGTGGCCAGATGTGTCCTCTCCCATATTCTTGACAAGTGTGTGAGTGGATGTGTGGTGTGCACCAAGACAATGATACAGTCCTGAACGGACGACAAATGCCACGTCCACATGGCACAAGGGGTCAATGAATGGTCTGACGAGTATGAAAATGATGCTACAGCGACTGCAGTTGGCACCCGTCAACATCAAACACCTATGGGTGATTCTGGCCTGACATGGGACACAGTGCTGTCCACTACCATCATCGAAATAACATGCTGAGGGAATATCCTTTGGAAGAATGGCGTTCCAGACACAGTCTATGCTAAGGTGCATTGAAGCTTTTCTGGTGGCTGGTCCAACACCTCGATAGTCGTTTAGTGTTTTAATTCATCACCTGTCTATATCTTTTAACTGTAGTTTTTATATTCGCTGTAGCCTCAGACATTAAATATTAAATATTAAATATTTTTGCTGAGCTGAATTCCTTTTTTATTCCTTTTTTTCTAATTACTATTCTATCTTTATTGCTTATTTTAGTCCTGCTTTTATCGTTATTAGAATGTTTTGGGATTCTGTATGATCTTTTTTTTCTTTCCTTGTTTTGATTTCATCTACTTACTGTTCTTCTCTTAAGCTGGTGTTGACTTGCTTCTCTCTTTGTAAAGCATTTTAAATGTGTGTAATGTGCTATATAAATAAAATGTACTACTAACTTTATTTTATTCATTACTTTACTATTAATATAATATTTCAGTTTGTTATTACTATTCTTTGTTATTAGTAATTATTAGTCATTTGTAAGGGATTTGACTGAACAATTTGTGTGTGTATCTGTGTAATTTTGCCAAATTCCCAGAGGTCGCCTAGACTGAATGGTCATAAACTGGACGTAGATGTTTGCAATAGACGGCAGGCACCACATTAAATTATATGGCTTTACATGATACTGTTACTCTATTGTGAGGTAAGTTCTGATAAGACAGCTAATGCAGAAGGAGCTTCAAGTTCAGCCACTTACAGAAGGTAACAATGGATTAATTACTCTTAGAGCTGTAAACCTATGGATGCTGGATTATATTTACAGATCTCCTCTGAGCTCCCCATGTAAAACTAAACTGCCTGAATAGAGTTTAATATGTAAGTAATCTGGTTCTAACAGTGAAGAATGGAAGCCGGAGCCACCCGAGTTTTTTCACTTGGGAATGTGATGTGCTTGTGTGGTGCTCCACTGATCTGATCCATGAGATCACTTCATATGGCTAAAACACAATGACGTGTACGTCCAGGCACATGCTAATTACAGGTGCAGACAACAGAGTCTGGGATTCTGTGGTCAGTCACCCAGTGATTCAGTCAGATAAGGAGTTATACTGCTCTTTTGGTTTGCAAACAAGACATGGATAAACGTAACGTCACCAGTCCACGACACACTCATTTCTAAAGCCTGCGGCCTATCCCTTGGCAGCTCCATGATGCAGTGATGGCAATCAAAATCTCATTAAGACTGCTTTGGAGATCATCCAGCAGAAAGTCCTAAATCACCGCTGTCAAATCAGACTGCGCTTACGACTAAACCACAGCTAATCAAACAGGTACTTTTGCAACTCGTAAAGTATGACACTCTTTTTGGGAGATATTTGCATATTTGCCTATGAAGAGTAAGTTAAGGACAGAAGTAAAGATTGATGTCTGCAAGTTTTTAAAGTAATTGTTTGGGGGGGGGTCACATTTACGGTTGTCCTCTTACCCCAAATGAGATCAATAAGTCAATCAGCCTGACACCTTGTTGGCCCAAGTTTGCTTCTTAGGTTTTGCACTGCGCTGAATCTACAAGGCTAAAGTAAGTAACAACTAACAGATGCCTATAAGTACAGTCTTAGAAATAGAGGTTCTGCACAGGTACGATTTGTGTTCATTAAGGTACAAACAATGCAAACGTTCCCTCAAATGTACATCAGTGGTTTTGTAGTCTAATTGTGTACCTTTAGTACATGTTTCCCAGGTGAAAGGTACATATCTGTACTGCTTCATAACCTAATGTTTTAAAACAGAAGAGTAAAAAAAAAGTTCTGCAGACGGGTCGGGGTGTGTGGAGTCAATACAACCTAGAAAATATCATTTCAATGGATTACGGTGGTTGGGATAGTGTAGTGGTTAACACCTTTGCCTTCTACACTGTAGACTGGGGTTCAATCCCCGACCAGGGCAAGCGCCCTACACTATAACAATAAGGGTCCTTGGGCAAGACTCCTAACACCACCTTGGCCTCCCTGTGTAAAATGATCAAATTGTAAGTCGCTCTGGATAAGAGCGTCAGCCAAATACCATAAATGTAAATGTTATGGTACAGTTATGTTCCCTGACGAAAGGTAGGAGTGTACATCATGGTGGGGAATATTTCATGAATGTTGGCAAAAACAATTGATCATCTAAAACTTTGTAATATTTGTTCTGAATAAAAACATCATCTTTAACTTAACTTGTTCGTCAACTTGTGAAAACCTACATCGGAGAGTGTTTTAGCAAAAAAACAATGCATTCATAAATACATTCACAGTCATATGACAGGTCTCCCACTCGTACTACATGCAAAGTGCTCAAACAGCTTTTATAGCAGAGAAATGTGATTTGATGGAACAGTTCCAATGGGAAAAAGATGATAAAATATTAAAAAGGGATTCACCGCCACATATTTTCGGTACTTGCTGACATAGAATCTGATATCATAATAAATGACATAGTTAGAATGAAGCAGTTGTTAGTGTGAGTGTAATGTACCTTAACAGTTAAGTCACTAAAATCTAGCTGATTTTAAATAACATATATTAACCAGCTATGACACACCAGTTACCCTGGCTCAAGAATTGTGACAGTGGAGATAAGCAGGTTTTGCTCCATATCTGTCTCTTTTAACAACCGTCTCTGTAGCACAGTGACAGCAGGAATCACATCTGAGGCTAAAGCATGCCAGGAACTCGCTTTTTTACGTCCGAAATCTCTGTCTGGCTGGTCAGAGCTCTAGTTCAATGTCCTCTAACACAGACATACACTGTGATTTTAGAAATCCTGTCCTTTGGTGACTCACAGTATGTTTGAATAGTCAGTTGTGTAGAGACAAAGCCTGCGATTTACATGCTTATGTTGTACGAAAACACTCAGTCCGCGACCCTACAGACAGTTCTGCCTACGAACAATTTCAAACAAAGCTGTTTCATTCTAAACATCCCACTGCGCATCGAGCATACACGCAAAGAAACGGAGCTGCACTGCTACCACTGCGCACCTGCAGCTAAAACCAGTCGGTGGTGTACACGGTAGGACAATACAGTCTCTCTACAGCCTATTTTGAAGAGAATTTTAAAAATGAACACTTATACCACACATTTCTACTCAGTTTAAACTAAGTAAAGTTGGCATATACAGACTTTGGTAGCAAATGTTGGCCTTTTTCCTGTTTTGCTAGACTACGTGTCCTCACCTGTACTGGGGAAGTGGCTGTGATTGTGTTTGACTGTGTTTAAACACAAGCTAAAATCGCAGTGTATCCCTGGTTGGATCTTGCCAAGACAGAATGTTTAAAGTTACCAGCAGCTTTGTGTCCAGTAACACTTCTCTGGGTCAGTATACCCTCGCTCCCTGCCAGCTTGAGTCATTGGTTTATTAACAGGGCAGTGTACATTAACTAGGCATGGTATCAGTGAGCGTCGGGGTATCTGTGACTTTTTATATGTACGAGTACGCGTAAATGAGCATGGTATCGGCCTGATAACCAATACCACTATTGGTATTGATACATCGCTATGAAAAATTATAACATGTACAAAATTTGGGGGCAGTCGTGGGCTGGAGATCAGGGAACTGGCCCTGTGACCGGAAGGTTGCCGGTTCGATCCCCAGTGTTGACAGTCCATGACTGAGGTGTCCTTGAGCAAGACACCTAACCCCCAACTGCTCCCCGGGCGCTGTGGATAGTGCAAGTGTGCCGCTCTGGGCAAGTGTGCTCACTGCCCCCTAGTGTGTGTGTATTCACTAGTGTGTATGTGGTGTTTCACTTCACGGATGGGGTAAATGCGGAGGTGGAATTTCCCAGTTGGTGGGATTAAAAAAGTATCACTTAACTTAAATCCTTGGCAATGAAGAAGGCAAGACAGCCAAAGGTACACAAGTTGTACATGACATGACATCAGTTTTTATGCAGAAAAGTATATCATAAAAGCTCTTGATGGAAACAAGTTATCTGGGCGACAAATATCGTCCACTTTTATAGGTAAGAGTATCTCATACATATGCCAGAAACCACATAAGCATAGTGTATAATGAGTTAGGCATGCAGGTGGCATGTTTTTTTTTTTTTAAACTTTAGCCTCTATTAATTTTATCTCCGGAAAATTGTGTAAACGGTCTAAGCTGAGCTAAGCATGTACATGGGAATATGTGTTTAGGGGGTGCAGACTGTACACAAATCCCCTCACCTAGGATACAGTGTTGCATGAGAGACATGGCTGTGGTGCTGTTTGATCTCTATAGGAGGGTTTGAGGAATGGCTCCTCTCTAATCTTCTCTGTCTAAATGAAGGGCAGTTCTTCAGACAGAAGCTCGGCGGGGACATAAACACTGGAGGAGACTCGCCGGTGGCACCACTGTATACTGACAGAGGAAGCATAAGGAAGTGTGCCCCACCTCGGACGCACTCTCACACAAACAGCATTACAAATGTGCGCACTCTTTTAAATGGACCAACCATGGAATCCAATGGGGGCAAAACTGTGGACGCTTTCCTTTTTTCATTTCTAGTCATAACGGCCATTAAGCACAATTTGTTCACTTTTCAGGGGACATTTCTGATTAGACATTAGAAATTAGATAATAGACAATCCACTTGCACAGCCGTGCAAGACCTGGTGGACTATCAAAACTGTTACTATTTCATTTCAAGAGACAGGAGACAATTAAGCTCCACTCTTGCTTTAGATCGGAAAAAGATCGGTTTCTGTTCGACAAACGCGACGAGCCTTTAACCAGACAGATGAATCAGCTGGCGTTCTCAGAACAATGGACCGTCCACTCCAGATACAAGACCTTAACACCATTGAATATGTTTGGCATTACATGGATCATGAGAAGTAGAAAACATAACCAACTCAGACTGAACTTTTGCAGGTGTGGAAAAATATCCCATTTTTTCTTTGGAAAAATGCTAAAACGACTGCAAGAATGGAAGATGAATAAGGCAAAGAGTGGACACACTGAATTTAGCTGTTGAGGCTTCTGTAAAACTTTCTGCCAAATGTTTTCTGACTTAATGGACATGAAATAAACGACTTTTACACTGTGTACTATGTCTCGTACGGCCATATTCATACACAGTACACACCTGAGCTTGCAGAGCTAACGAAGACAAAGTAACAAAAACACCGCCTACACACAAACACCTACACACACACTAAGACACATACACACCAGGTTGTACTGTACTTATTAAAATGTTTTTGTTTGTGTCACGGTGTCTTTATTTACTTCAACGTAGGTGCTTGTTGGTGGGTGAACTGTCTGGGTCTAGCATGCACTGTCTCCCTTTTTGTTGCTGTACTTGAAGTGTCTCAACATTCCAAAGAGGTTTCTAGAAGAACTTTGAAGTGTCATGCAGCAACTTGGGTGAAGCACATAGCTTTAAGCTGACTGGAACGCCATAAAGCTGAACTGATGTGTTATGAGTTGCCGGGGGAAAAAAAAAACAGAACACATGAAGCCTCAGGACGTAGAGAGGAATCAGAACGAAACAGGAGGGAGGAGTAGGTTCAGGCATTTTGAATGTTTGTTAGAGAATCGTGCATGTGTTTGTGTGTGTGTGTGTGTGTGTGTGTGTGTGTGTGTGTGTGTTGCGCTTCCTGTCTCCATTTCTGCCGGCCCACATAGACAGCGAGAGAATTTGGGCGGACTGCAGGCCACATGACATTTCGGTGCTCTCGCAGAGTGATGTGTTCACTCCCGCCCTTCCCTCTACCCTCCCTCCCTCCCTCTCCTGCCCTTCAAAGCTTCAACATGTCATCTCCCACCACAAAAACAGAGGTGGGAAGACTCACTGGCGCTACTGCTGCCTCAGGGTGTCTGGCACTAAAGCTGCCTGCAAATACAGCAGGCAGGGGAGGAGCATGAAAAAAAATAAGAAAAAATACAGAGTGTGTATTAAACAAGGCTCATAAAAGCCTACAGCACCAAACTGCACTGGAGTGTGTGCGTAAGCGTGAAAGTGATGGTTGCTAATCAAGGTTAAAAAAACAACAATAAAAAGTAGAAACAGCACAGGACAAATTGTGAAGTTCTAAAAAAGAGTTTTTATGGCACCACAACTTTAGCCAAAGTATCACTGGAGCTTATAGTTATGTCAAAAGAAACACCTGAACTCATGAATCTGTGATTTACATACATCGTCATGCTAAGCACATCCTGGCAAAGTGAGTCCGTTAATGACACCAGAGGTCAGAGCTCTAAAACAAGCATCTGTTCTCATGATCATGATCGACATAAGTCACAAAACATTTGCACTGCCAACTGTACTACAGTTTACAGCTCCACCTAAAGACGCAAGTAAGTCTCGGGCTTTTGCGCTTTTTCGCACCATTTAAACTGAAGTTTTCCCACCATATAACAGACCCATGAATGTAGGCAGAGTTCATGTGGTCACATGATTTCTCACGCAAATCTTGTGTTAACAGTAAACACAAATAACAGTAGCAACAATGCAGGGGCTTCAGGTTATGATGTACCTTTTACTCTCCGGGCTGGTTTTATGTTAACAGTCACAGATAGCTTTTTTTTTTTTTTTTTATTTAATAATAAGCTGACTCCAGTGACAATATGTGACGAGTCTGTGACGATTACATTTGAGCAATCAATGGTTTGCACCTTTACCAACATTCCAGATTAGTATGTATCCTTCCCCAGAGACAAGGGTTAAAAAAAAGTCTCGTGCTCGTACTTTTGATGACAAAATAGGTGATTTCTAACCGGACAGTACCGCACGGAAATTCTCCAAATACATCACAATCTAACGCATTAATGTGTCTACACATTAATTTGATGACGTACATTTGAAAACCTAAAACAATTAAGCAGCCAGTATTACACCATTCTTTAGGGAACCAGAAGTGATGTGTGGCATCGCTTCAGATAACTGGTTTTAGCATCTTTCATGTTTACTCTGAGAAACCTGAAGAGAACAGCTGCCTTGGCCATGGCCAGCGACTACGAGGAACGAAAACCGATGGTGCTGTGACTTTGATGCATTGACGTGGGTTGTGAAGTCTGTCTGAACGTGCATGTGCCTGATTATTAGGGCTTCATTACACTATCCCATGTCTGAGTTTGCCTTTTGAGGCAATGTCTACAACTTGCATTACTTTGAAGTGACATCAGTTCATCATTCAAGATGCCAGCAGAACCTATATATGTATATGCCCACATATATATCCATCAAACGTAAACCAATTCACATGATTCACAGATTCTTTTCAATAGGACAAAAGAATAGATGGCGAATAGCTGTTCAAGCAATACAAAACAAGAGTAGAAACAAATAAATAAGAAAAGACAAAGAGAAAGGCCTGACTGCAAATGTCTGGACCTTTTTTGGATCTCTTGAGAAGACTAAAGAAAGTGCCTTGGTTCTCAGAACTTGAAAAACAACTTGAAGAACACGAGAGCAAGATCTACAGGGTCAAGTGTGCCACAGGGCACTCGGCATGATAATTTACAGTCAAATGCGAGTCGAGATGTTACGCCCTCTATTGTGACGAACCAGGACTTCATTTCAATTCTGTGCCATGCTAAATCACCAACATCTTATATTACACAGTAGTGAGGCAATTTTGACAGAGATACCTAAAGCAATCAAGTGAGGCAGTCGACCAGCAGAAGAATGAAATATAAAATGTTCAGTAACACTTTATTTGGATTGTCTATCAACTTTCAGAAGGTACAGCTATTCAATTAATTAATCACTGGATTGATTGATTTCCCCAAATCAAACGGGACACCCTGTTCTCTTTTGGGTTTAAAGTACTCCTGCAGAGAAGCAAGCGGCTGCATGTTTCTTCATACATACAAAAACCTTAGTGAAATTATTCGTATTCTGTTAAAAGGTATTGAAATGTGTGTAATATCTTAGCTCATTAAACTGGCAGTTAAGTAAGAATGTGAGAGCAGCCCAAGGGATGGTTGGTAGGTGAGCATGAGGAAGAAAACTAAGTATAAAGGTTGACAACACATATGACTACCACAAGTCAAGCCTTGCGCCACCACTAACTGTACATCCAACCAGCCCAAGTTCATTCTGGCCAAATGTAAGCTGCATGCATTTCAGTTCTGAGGTTCATTTAACAAGCAATTAAACTCATAAATTTATAGTAAATAAACCAGAAGTTCTGAGCACAGACAGAACCTGTCTGTGTACGAGGCAATAGGTTTCACACAAGCTGGTAAGATCTCAGTGCTCTGGATATCCTGCTTTAGGAAGATGCCCCTGAAATGTGGTCAGATATGAGCTTAACTCACAACAATAAAAAACAATAATGTAATATTTATTTTTGTCAGTATTAACTTAAATAGAACGATACCGAACAATTATCAGTGCTTTAATTGCCAACACTTAACGTACGTAGAGCTAAACTATGTTCTCCATGTGCAGATATACGGCTGCAATAACTGTGCCTTGAACTAATGAACTATAATTCCAAATAAATGTGTCACACTCAGACAAACAACAACAAGCCAAGAGTTCAAAATTTTAAGATCACAAGTAGGACAAGACTGCCCTCGTGTGGCGGAAGCAGAAACTTTCTGTGGTGACCCTCGAGAGTCAGTTGAAAACAGGGCTTTCTTAGCTTTTTTGGAAGAATACAATTCAATCCATACTTAAACTATAATGTATATTAACTAATTTAAAGGAATGTGCCAAGTTTATCCAGGACACAGATGACTCTTTAGAAAAAACTCAATGACAGTCGATCAGGTACTGCTTACTGTAACTGAACGTTAATTAAGAGAGTTGAGTAGAGTTGAGTAGATGAATGAAAGATTAAACTGACAGTTTGCTACAACCATTTAAAGACTTAAGGTGCTTAGAGGCAAGGCTAGAATTCCACAGGCACAATGCATAACTAATTAATGAAGGACATGAACAAAGGAGAAAGGACAGAGAGTGAGGAGGGGAGAGAGCGACCTCACCCAACCAGAATGCACCTGAGGTAAGAGGCTTTAGTTAAAACTGCACTGGGGCCATTCAGGTGGCCTGTGGAATGGCTGCCCTGGGGTGGCAGGCGGGAGAGCCTGGGGCAGTATGGGCGGGGAGCTAATAAGGTTTTTTGAAGGGTTGGGAACTGTGTGAGCCAGCGAGTCAGACTGGATTTGTCCTCGAGCATGGGCTTAGCAAGCAGCCTTCACACGCAATGGCAGCATTTGAGACGAGCCTTACGTCCTAGTAAAAATGTAAACGTCAAAATCATTAGACGGCACCATGAAGACTTCTGAAATGACAGTCAATTATTTTGGTTCGATTCAGATTTATTTTTGAAAACATGGAAAAAAAACATGATATTGTATTGAAAATAGCTCAAGAATTTTATTCTGACCAAAACAAATGAACACATGCATAACAGTGAATATTAGTTTAATCTACAGTAACATAACATTAGACCAAGTCATTAAACGCAAGGTATTTTTGCACCTCTAATACACACCACATTACTCAGAACACCTCAGTGTCAGATGCAAAGTGTTCACACTTGCTGAATCCCACTTTCTCCATCAGATAAATCTGTAATATTGTGATGTCGCGTTAGCGAGAAGATTAAACAATCTGTGGCTGAATTTGCTCTCGTAAAGATAACAGAGATGACTGCTGGATAAGCACATAAAAGACTTAAGGGCTGGATCTCTTCCCTGGGAGGACTGCATCGATCTCATCTCTATGCCCCACATTTTCAGTTGTACTTTCAGTACGCACACACATGCTGGCACTTAGCCCATCTGACAGTGGAGAAGCTGTCAACGATGGATTAGAGCAGGAAAGATTTAACATTCAGAGTCATATAACACAGAGACAGCAGTGAATAAGCTTAGGACCGGCCTCCAGGGCCCACTGCCTTTATACAGCATGGAAGGATACTGTAAACATGTCCATCCTATCTTTGTTCCATTAACACCCGCTTTACATACACACGCTGCCTCTTACGAGGACGTGTACTGTCCAGACGATTACAACCCGTCTCTCTCGCTCCATACCCGCTTTACAGCGCCAACTGCCTCATGTTCTTAACTGAAATTAAAGGCCGCCTTACGTCAGTTAAGACAAAGGTTCTTTCCACTTTTTCATTCTCAGGTTTCAGACTTTTCAAAACCGACATTTTTCTAGGATTAGCATTTTGGGCAAAGGCCTCACAGACATCCATAATAACAAAACATTTCATTTATATATACAGTATAACCTTAAATCAACATTTCAAAATATGTTATAGGAAGCTTAAAAACAAAGTACAGAGAAAATAAAACAAAAGTTAGGCTGCAATTGACATGAACTTATTTGTTGGGTTCTATGAACACACCACATATCTCAGTGCTCTTCAGAGAGTCACAGAACTTCTCCAATCTTTTATAACCGACACCCCCACTTCCCAGTGTCTCTTGATAACTGGCTGCTAATTTTCTAATGCGGGGGCAGTCGTGGGAATCAGCCCTGTGACCAGAAGGTCGCCGGTTCGATCCCCTTGGCTGACGGTCCACGACTGAAGTGCCCTTGAGCAAGGCACCTAGCCCCCAATTGCTCCCCGGGGCCGTGGATAGGGCTGCCCACTGCTCCAGTAAGTGTGCTCGCTGCCCCCTAGTGTGTGTGTGTTCACTAGTGTGCATGTCTGTGGGTGTTTCACTGCACGGATGGGTTAAATACAGAGGTCTAATTAGTGACAAATGGTGGTTCATTCATTAATAACATTTTCATGATTTTCAGAACATTACAGGGCTTTTTTTACATGCTGAAACCAAAAATATGTGTTCCAAGTGATTTCCCCATGCTCCATGTAACTATCTTCTATATAATTGTCTACTATCTAATTGTGATTTGGAATATTTGAGTTGGACCATGATATGGTAATCCACTGCACTCTAAAAGGCAATCAAAGAGAAGATCAGCAAATGGAAAAAAAAAAAAAAAGTCAGGCAGTAATTCTGCAATAATTGGACATTCAACTGCAGATTCCACTTACTAAACCCTCCTGTTACATAACCAGCATCATGAAGACCAGAACGTGACCGTATACCTTGGAAATGTTCCTAACAATGGCCTGTGCTTCTCAGTGAAACAGGAAAAAACCCACTCAAGCACAGGACGTTCTGTTCCTCTCAAAGCTAAGATCGCAATTGTGGTCTCTGCATCAAACCACAAGCTTACCAAAAAAAACCCCACTAGAAATCCTGTGGTTCTTTTAATAGCTTTCACAGGAGAAAGTGTCTGCTTATCAGAGAGAAAAGCCTTACCAAATGCCTCAATACCTGAACACGAGGATAGGTCGAGCTATAACTACAAAAGACAGATATGATTAGCGAAGGCAATCATAAAGGCATTTTACTGACACCCAGGTGGTGTCAATGGGTCAGCATGGAGGCAATCAACTCGTATGGAGAACACCTCGTGCTCAGTCACGACTCCTCGCTCCCAGCTCTCACCAATGAGATGATTGTCAGAGAACTCCAGGGAACAAATTCTCTCTCCGATCTGATGGTAAAGAGTCCTTGGCTCATCCCGGAGAGCCAGATCGAACCAGACAGTTCGTCTAATATAATTTCTTCGTAGACAATTCCATACGGCTAGTTATAACACGATCTATGCATTTCAGTTTCAGCAAGTCCCGAAACCAAAACACAAAGCTATTATGCTACTGGATACACTATATTTCTATATTTCAGTTTAAGTAAGTCCCCAAACCAAAGCATGAAGCTACCACGCTGCTGGATATGGCATGGTAATATGGTGTTAGCATTGTGGGGGCCCTTTGAATGAGTCTGTTTTTACATGCAAATGTAGAGCCTCTGATTCCTTTTGATTCAGCACTCAACATTAGACCTCAGTGGGCTTGTGAACGCACGAGTGCCGTTCAGGTGAAATTACCGAAAATTGGTTTCTTGCTTTGTTAAGCACCTGTGGTGAGATCAAAGAACACACTGCGTATATGTCATCTAGATTTCAATGGGCAGTGATTTTGCGGTGCCTGATAGGTTAGTCATTCACTTCCGAGAAACTTTGCAGGGTTTAACTGTGAATAACAAAAATAATATACCCCAATGCTCAAGAGCGTTTCATAAACAAAGGCATTATATTTTATTTTCAGTAATATTTTAAATGACTTAATCAAATTAATAACGATTGCGCAGTAGGGAGACTCTGTTATAGAGAATATTGACCGATGTGCTTGTTTTGAAACAGGACAAATTATGGCATGCAAACTAACCCATGCACACATAGTGACTCCTAATAAAAATGTCTGATCAATGAACGTGTAAAATCATCTAAAAGGATTCAAATTAAGACACAGCAACAACCCTAACAACAGTAAACCATTCCCTATAAGCCTTCAGTATGTCTACACTATAGCCCTCATCAATCCTATGATGAGGGCTCATCAGAGGCACACCAATGAGCCCAGAACCTTTCAAGGCAGAATACCCACTCCACTCCAAGCCTCTGAAAGACTACTCTCTCAAGATATTCTGTCCCCCATTCGTGATGTCTAGCACTAAAAGGACCATCCTTTTAACTCACACCAAAAAAGCTAAATGAACATTGAGACTAGCTTTCAAAAAGCCCGTTAACAGTAACTTGTACTTTGAAAATAGATGTGTTACCAATGATAGCAGCATCTGTCACGCTCTGCTTAAAATAAAGAAACTTGGACAAATCTGGGATGTCATCCAGAAGTAATTTACAACAGGGAAAGGATCATTCCTGATACGTCACAGTGCTACAAACCTCACTGTATGAAGTCAAAGAGACGGAGAAATCAATGGCTTTCCCCTTGGTGCTCAATGACCTATACAGACTTCAGAGGGAGTTCTCCCATGACAGCAGGTGACCTATAGTAACAAGTATTATTGGTTGCTTAAAACGTTTCCATTTATATGGACAAACAGGTACAGAACAGAGAGATCAAAGGGTTATAAATAAGAAACGAAAGTCAAATAGACGCCTCAGCAAGTCAATATTTGGTCTACATACAGATTCCCTCAATATAAATACTTTCATTCGGTCCTCCGTCCACATTAAAGCAAATGATACTCTTAGAAAGTTCCTTTCAAGATGCAATAACGCAACCCCACCATGAAGGAGACTACGTCTATGTCAAAGCTGCATACAAGGCTAAAAACCTTCGGTAACGGTCGCACGCATATATTCGCATTTCCATCACTGAGATTTCCATCAGTGACATTATGGCATGCAGTTGGTGAAAAATAGAAGCTGACATAAACTCTGCCAATCAGACGTAATCACAGATCACTTAACACAAGTGCTAGTGAGTTTCATTAAAATGACTCATCTTATGACAGGGGAGAAGGTGGTGATGAGGGCCATTTTGGTATTGTACAGCTGGGAGGGGACTGGCAGTCGTATGTGTATAAATGCACCCAGCAGTACATGAAGGACCAGACAAAGACGGCACAACATCTTACCAACACACAAGAACACTCGACCGGCGTACAGCGTACTCTCGGCTGATTTTTTAAAAATTATTCTGAAACTGCAGCCTGATTCTAACACTGTTTTTAAAAACCTTCTCAGTGATGGGGTTTCAGAAACTGCTGGCTGTAATTATCACCGTGATCGCACTTGCATGTAGTACTTACGGATTATCCTTTAATCTTGACAAGGAACACTGGATTTCCAAGAACTGGGAGGTATGTGTACATTTATCTAAATGCGCATCTTTGCATGTTAAATTCATTCATTTTTGTCTGTGATGTCTACATGAATGGAATGGATACATAAAAAGGCAACAGGTTATTTGAATGTACTAAAGTACCTTTAAAGTATTAAAGTCAACAAAGAGGAAATGAGGTAGAAGTAATAATAAACAAAAAAGGAAAACAATACACAAAGCTCAGCTTGATCTCTGCATTGTTAATAAGCAGTTTTAACCTTTTAGAAAAAGAGCCTTTTTAGAAAAAGTGGACTGTTGTGGTTTTAATAGTAACCAAAAAGTCACTGTCACCATCTGATGCTTTCATTTTTTAAAAACATGCATCTTTTCATGTATATATCGTTACAAGGATGAATCTTTTGGGGAAAGACTGGCCAGTGAAGTGGCAAGTCTAATCAAGCGATCCAAAGCACATCAGTTTTACGGACTCATGGGAAAGCGCTCGGGTAAGACTGTATTCCTTCGATAATAACACCTGAGGAGTAAAGTTAAAGCATGTGTCTGAGGGTGCCCTGCACTGCTTTTATTTTATATGGTTCTAACCATAAAATCAATGATGGTAACAGATGGATTTGTATTGTAACAGTAGGGAACAATGCAACATGCTTTTACCCCCTTTACTTCCCTAGACAACCCAAAACCGATACGGATGGATCGAAGAAGTGAGTAGTGAACACTAACAGCATTCATTTGCCAATAACCATTAAATTATTATTCAATTATTAAGCAGGATTTTTCCATTAAATCCACTTTATACCAGTAAAGAACATTTCAATTCAACAGACCATTCAAGTCAAAATATTTCTGAATTGTTGGTCTTTTTTTCCCCCCTTACAGGAAATAAAGGGGAGACGTTTGTGGGACTCATGGGCAGACGATCTTTAAGAGGTTAGCTTTAGTTTTAAATGATATTTATTTTTTGTTTATAGTTATCTAGAACCCTCGCAAATATGCACTCGTTTGTTGTTTGCCGACTGTATTTTTACATTTCTCTTACAAGAATGTATTTACCTTATAGTATGTCAGAACAGCCATAGTACAAGAAATAAAAAATAAATCTTTTCAATTCTTAAATTGCAGATATCTTCACTAGAATAATCCCAGCCGAGACAAGTACAGCTATTGATGCAGCACTGGAATCGGACAAGCAATCAGGTGGATCATTAAAAAAAAAAAAAAAAATCTTATTTCCCCACATTTTTATTTCTCCAATGCCTGACAAATAAAAAAAGTCCTTATTTTTGTTTTCTTTTTGTGGCAGATTTGCAAGAATGGGACAAGCTTCAGTATTACTGACGACGGTCAAGATACTGTTTGGGAACATTTTCCGCTTTAAGGAAAAGTTCAATTTCACAATATTAATCTTTGCAAATTTTGACCAATAAAGCCTCGTTATCAACATCGCTTCACACTGTAAACAGGCATAACGTTCTGAAACGAACTGAATCCGTTATGAAATTTGCATGAGTAATTAAATTGTGACAATACAAGAGATTTATCAAAAATGACCACTGTACTTTATTTCCGATCCATTTCAAAATGATCAAAAAACTCTGGAAAAAACTATTAGAAAGGACATTTACAGCCAAAACATTACTCACAGTAATGCTACCAATTTTTGAAATTGATACATTCATGGCATAACCTAATCTTCGCTTGGGTGTCGGTCTCCAGTCTTGAACGGCCATAGCACTACCATGTTTTATATCTTCTGTGATTTTAAATGGGATTGAATTCATGAGTTATTTACTAAGCCCTTCTTTAGTCAAACTGGTTGTGAAAGGAGGTCACTGCAGTGCTGTGGTCCTTCTGTCAAAACCTTGTCAAGTGAAAACATCTAGTGAATGTATTACGCAGCTCTCTTTCTAGACATTTTCACTCCTTTATGCTTAAAATTGTTGAAACAATACTCAATAAAAAATAAAAATACACTTAAACTTGTATGGAACTATAAATAACACATACTGACAAGATTTAAGATGTTTTCATTTGGCAAGACATTTTTTGCAGAACAGGATTTAAGTAACAACCATTGCTTTAAAAGACTAGACAAGATTTTTCAAAAATGTTTTTTTAAAAATATTTATGTTGTGGCAAAGAACTCTTGACTACTGAAATGTGTGTTCGATTAAGAAACAGGTTTTCAAAAAAAGATCAGCAAATAAATACAGCTGCATAAAAGAACAGTGAAGAAATACACAGAGAGAAGGCCACATAGAGACCAAAGTAACACTGAAGGCTGAAAATTCATTGGGGGGGGTCACTGAGGGTGTAAAAGGTTGAAATAAGAGAAAAAGATATCCAATTTAACAAATGACATTTAGGTTCCTTTGGGGGGAGTCCATTTCAGGGAACCAGGGTCAATGGTCTTGTTGGTGCCTCTTTTGGTCTCTTTGGCTTTCCACTCATCAATCAGGTCCTGCAAGACGGCATGTGTCAAGACAAATGTTATTAATGTAAACAAGAAACAAAAAACAAACAGCCATATTAAAAGAAAAAATATTTTCAATTCTTAAATTGCAGATATCTTCATTAGAATAATCCCAGCCGAGACAAGTACAGCTATTGGTGCAGCACTGGAATCAGACAATAAATCAGGTGGAGCATTTCGAAAAGTTCTTTTTTTTCCCCTAATGCCTGATAAATGAAGAATAAAGTCCTTAATTCGGTTCTTTTCGTGGCAGATTTGCAAGAAGAATGGGACAAACTTCAATATTACTGACGATGGTCAAGATACTGTTTATGAACATTTTCAGATTTAGGGAAAAAGGTCAAATTTCTAACCTTTCTTAATTCTGAAAACAAGCATAATGTTCTGAAATTAACATGGTTTTGAAGAACCACACAATATTAATCCGTGACAATCAAAACGAGGAGAAAAAAAAATGCAGATATGCTGGCAAAAGAAGCAGGAATATCACACTATACCTGTCTCTTTAAGACCAGGTGCTTCCCCTTCCAGTATTTGAGCATCTGCAGTGACTGCAGTGTGCTGACGATATCCACAGGATTCACAGCAGTTTCTTGACTGATTTCTGGGGGGAACAAAAAAAAATAAAAAATTATAGCACCCAGAACCATTCGTGGAGCAATTACGCATCATCAGGCATTACTGAACTGTTCCTTACCGTTAGTGGTCTTGACAGGAGCCTTCTTTCCTCCCTTGCTAAATCCATATCTTGAATGAGTCCATGCACTATCATTCTGAATTCTTGTTGGCCTCTAACTCTCTAGCCAGCTCGTTCCTCTTGCTGATTGAGACGGCGAACTTCCCTAACTTACCCGACTTACTAAAATGGGTTGCCGCGGGTGTATCCTAAAACTCTCTCTCTGCTCAGGCTTTTATTCACGTTGACCTCTTAGTAGCACTCACCTTTGATAGAAATCTCTTTGCCCTGGAAGTTGTACATATAGCGCAGAAGGACTTCCTTCCAGTAGCTGCGGTAGCTGATGAGGCCCAGGTCAGAGAGGGGTCTTTCAGGAGATCCCACCTTCTCCTCTACTTTGGACAGCAGATAGCCTGTGGGAAACAGAAAAAGAATTTTTTAAAAATTGAGAGAAACACAACTGTAATGTTTCACCACACGGTCATAAGAATTCTAGTTCTAATCCCACAGTCAGGAGTCTAAGAGAGCACAACTGGCCCTGCTCTCTGGGTGGCCTTGACTCATCTTCCCTCCATTGTTTTCATAAAACATGCAGGTAGCTTGAAAATGTGAAACGTGTTAGCCTTCACCCTTCCATGTCGGTAGCCTCAAGAAATAAGAGGAGACCTGGGTAGCATGAGAATGAGAAACCAGCAACTAAACTGAGTTTATTAAAAAGGTCAGGTGAGCACTCACTGAAATCAATCAGCATCTTGCCATAACCCTGTCTCATATACTGCGGCATGGTGAGAATGCATGAGACATTGTAGTTCAGAAAGGAGTTCTTCTCCTAGAAGGAACAGAAAACAAAGAGTTTCGGTCCAGAGAGTAAAACACCTCTTCCATAATTAGTTTTCATCCATAAAACGTCTACACAATACACAAGTATGCATGACGTGGATTGGCTAACAACTGCATGACTTCCGTTTCACCGCGGTTTCTGGAAACTAACCTTTGAGAAGTATCCCACTAAGTGACAGCCAGTGTTGTCAGCTTCAGTCATCACGTAAAAGAGGAAGGGTTCAACGTCATAGTACAATGTCTTATGGTCCAAAAACAGCTTGGCCAACAAACATAAGTTCTGGCAGTAGATCTACCAAGAGGAAGGCAAAGGTGACTTTTGTTAAGCATGACGAGATAATGTATATGGGCACCATCAGCAAGACCAGCTGCTGCTCAGACATTTACTTTATTAAGAGCAAGCTCTTACTTTGTTCTTTTTCCCATCCACCTCAAACACAGAGATGGCTCCTTTCCTGTAAACTTCATCTCCAGGTGGGTGTTTCCACACACATTTGGCCTGCATGATTCACAAAGAGATTAAAGGGACGAAGGAGGTTATCCAGTGCACAAAAGGCATTGCATATTAAAGTCTGAATTATATTTGCCAAAGCCTTTTGTCAAGAATGGCTTATTAACACAAGCAGGCACCTTTACAAAGAGTTTTCGCATATGTAGAACCCTTCAAACAAGAATAACCTCTATATCATTGCTCAGCTGTGGTCTTGAAAGGTCGGTTTCCAGCATAGTTTGGTGATTCAACATATCTATTAATTGATCTTAATCTTAGAAAGGAGTGAACTCTGTACCATGTGCCTGCGCAGAATCGTCTGACTCTTCATGTACTTCAGGCAGAACTCGCAGACATACAGGCGGCCGAGCCTGGCGTACTCTTCTGGATATGGAGAGTGGTACCAGGTGTCCAACTCAAAGCGGCCAAACACGATGGTCTTTATCATGTTACTGCCCTCAGTGATCTGACCCTGCATGCGTAGCTTCTCCTGAACAAAGCAACATAGAATCACACAGAGAAATGGCAAAGAAAAAAATATATAGAGAGAGATTTTTTGGAAGTTCAAAATCATTCACAAATAAGTAAAAATGTCAACAGAATTCTAAGACTTTATGCATAATATAGTACATAGAATAAAAAATAAGCACAAAAACTATTTTTTCCATAATATGTTTTGTGAATTTAATAAATATTTAATAAATATGTAACATATCACAACCATCTCTGCGTAATGAGGTTGTCAACACATTCTGTTTACTGATCATATAACTTCATTCTTAATGCCCTGCAGCTCCGAGCTCAGGAGAAGAATCCCAAATTTCAAATCACAAATCTGCAATAAACATATTACAGATGGCTGTATGCTTTTACGTTCTTACATAACTGAAATAACTCATTCAGAACTTGAATGACTCCAAAGTTCAGAATGGTATTTACATGCAAGAGGAGGTCTGGGAATGATTAAAAGCGAAAGAAACTAAACAAAAGAAAGGGGAAAACAGCAAAACTGTAATACCACCGTTTCAATAAAACTGTTGTGTTGTCAAACAAACACTGTTCTGCTTATTTTGCAGATTATTGCGGTTAGCACAGGGTCCAAACAAAACCAAGAGAAGATAAACAAAATGAGCCGTCGTCTGCTCTTACCAGATCCTCAGACGCCCTTGCCTGGGCTTTCCTAAACAGCTCAAGATCATATTCGCTTGTGATATTTTCCAACAGCGGCTCTCTAGAAGTTCCATGCGTCTGTCTGTGCTCCTAAAATGGGAACACAAAGAAGCTCAATCTAAAGAAAGTGATTTCTCCAAAGTCTGGCATTTTGGTAACCGCGGTTTAGTCATTTCGCCAGCATCTATAATAAATTATACAAGCGCATCACATAAAACAAACAGTCATGGCACTTGTGGTCCTGGAAGAATGTTTTTTCGGTTCGCTGTGCACTCGCGTACAGCTGAAACGACGATAAAGCCCTGAACTTCATTCATACCATGTACTTTTCTTTCTGCTCCTTAGTTAGTCCAACGTCTCTCCTCTTCCTCATCTCTTGAACCTTCTCCTTATACCTCACCTGCCTCGCTGTAGGAGCCTATATGAATGAGACATCCATACAAACTGAGACCCCTTTTGCATATCAAACCAAAGAGGATTCAAGCCCATAACATCAAGGACATCCTTAAACTGTGGCTATGATGTGATTTATATAACTTTGCTCAACAGAAATAAAATAATCATGTTTTAGATTATTGGGATATTAATGATAACACAAAAAAATAAAGGTTAAGAGATCAAGCACCTGATGACGTGTAGCATGTCTGTTGTCCTCATTCTGACTCTGATTTCGTTCCTCTTCTTGCTTATCACGCTCAGTGGCTTTCACCTTCATATACAACAGTGAACACTTGTTAACGCCAACAAGACCAGATCCAGATTTAAGATAAGAGGTCAAGACACCACACACTATTAGTCAAACCTTGCACTCATCTGCTGACAGATTATGATAGAGGGGACAACCAGATATGGAGAAGTGTCTTTCATGTTTTCCAGTTAAATGGCCTGTAAAAGAGAAGAAAATGATGTCTAATGAAGACACTGACCTTAAAAGCATCTGTGAACACATCTTTGCACTGAATGTGCAGCATAAGCGACTGCAGTGCAGGTCTTTTACCAACACTTCAATTCAACTTAGGAAACACTGCAGCGCATCATGAAATCATCTCCATTTGATCTGATTACTGTAAGTGAGAATTACTTCTAAGAATACACCAAACGTCACTGAGGGGACTATTTACTCGGTAGTGGAATACAGACTATTAAACAAAAATTTATGCTTATTTTGGATGTTTAAACTTAAAAATATAGAGAATTTCATTGCAGCCAAAATGTGTGTATACCATATATTCCAAAAAACAGAGCAGACTGATCATTTTCAGGTGATGTCACATTAATGCCCCATTTTGACACCACTAACTGGCATACTCCTATTTTGTAAGGTAGTAGGGATAACAGCAATACGTTTTACTTACCCAGAGAATTGCAACCAGGTGTGGGGCACTTCATGTTAAAGTTGTAGCTCTCATGGAAGCGGCGCCGTTTTGGTCGGTGAGAGGGGTCGCTGCCCGAGTCCTTTTGGTCCTTGGCTGCGCCCTCATCGTGGGATGCATTAGGACTGGAGATGTCAATGTCCGATTCAGACGAGGGGGCGTTCCCTGTAGGTGTCCTGGGTGGAGACTCGTCTCTCTCTGCCACTTGCTTAACATCTGGTGGGGCATCTGTGAGGAGCAGTGACATTTGAGAACTTAGAAAGAAATTAAATGCATGCACTTTATGACTTAAACCAAAACACACTGAACATTTGAAGCACCGGTTATGGGTTTGCAACTTATAATTAAAATAACTCGGAAAATATTCAACACACGACTGACTCCTATCGAGCCAAATCTGGTGAGACAGTCAGAGCCTCCACCTAGGCTAATAAAGTAACTTCCTTTAAACTTCTGTGTTTACACAAGTCAGGTACAGACTGAGAACCACAGCAGTGCCATTACACAACAATGTCTAGTGTAAACATCTGTATTCAAAACAGTGCTTCAGTAATGCTCCTTGCATTTTTGCCATAGTAGTAAGCAATGTTAGTATCAAGTTAGCAGAGTTGGCTCAGTGCTGTTCAGGATGGAATTTGGAAGTCATATGGAATTTGTTTTAAGCCTGTAGCAGGCATGTAACTCACACAACATGCTTTACTTTGTCGGTCTAACACTTCGTTTAAAAGCTTGAAGTCTGTCTTTTATTACTGTAGCGTGGCCCTGTAACCGGAAGGTCGCCGGTTCGATCCCCAGAGCCGACAGCGCATGACTGAGGTGTCCTTGAGCAAGACACCTAACCCCTAACTGCTCCCTGGGCGCCGTGGATAGGGCTGCCCACCGCTCTGGGCAAGTGTGCTCACTGCCCCCTAGTGTGTGTGTGCTCACTAGTGTGTATGTGGTGTTTCACTTCACGGATGGGTTAAATGCGGAGGTGGAATTTCCCCGTTTGTGATACTTTTTTTAATTACTTACTTATGTGGCTGGACAGGTAGCTGAGAGCTAACCAGCTTACTAGTGAGCGCAGAACATATCCAGTTATAAAAGGAATATAACGTGTGAAAAAGCTAAATCAAGCCTGCTAGGAATAAACAGGGATCTTCGCCTGGCAGTTTATCATCTGGGTGCATTTAATGGACACAGATTTTAACTCTTAACAACTAGGCTCTGTGCTTTTAATGCTCATAGCATTGCTGTTCTTGCAGTAACAACTCACTTACGCCATCTAATGGGATGTTTCAGCCATTATCTCGAAACACAGTGTACACATAAAAAAATAAGGTGATGTTAAGTGCTTTAATATTTACCCCCCCCCCTCGCCCCCCCTTACAAAGGTTACTGTATCGATTACCTTTTTGCTTTATATAAAAAGGAAAAACCTGTCTCTTATGTCAATTCCTCTTATTTGTAATGTTTTACACAATCATCGTGAAGCATATTGGGCTTTTTTTTTTTTTTTTACTTTTATTAAACATTTTATTTTAACATTGTGTAAATTTTTGACAAGACTGGTGCCAAAAGACAAACTAATCCGATTTTATTCTTGATGATAAATCAGTTTGTCATCCATAGTCTCCATTGCTTATTGCTCTTATCCAAAAATAAATCTTCCCACCTCAGAAATGATTTTATTTTATGCAAAAAAATTAATGATAATTATAGCTTCATGACAATGAACTTGCAACTGGCTGCCACATTACCCATTACCAAGCTTAGACCTCTAGGAGGAAAAAAAAAGAAGCAAAAAATAAATGAACAAAATCAATTAATAATAATAATAATGATGATAATAATAATAATAAAACAAAAAGAGCCCTGTTTACTCTCTATTTTGTGTGATGGGTGGACATGTCATGCGTCTCGTCAGAGATCATGTAAACAACTAATTCATTTTTTCTTTTTTTTTTAATAAAAGCAAATTTTAACAGCCTTCATCTTGTGCGTTTGAATTAAATGATGTTTGCTATTCATTTTATAGCAATGAGGACGCAAATTATTTTTATGGCTAACGAATGTAAATAAGCATAAAAGTATTATGGGGTGTAAATATATTTTTCTTGCAAAATATTTTACAGCAACATTGAAATTGCACATGTACTGTTAATGCAGAACACATCACAGCACAGATTTAATCTTAATACAACCTAAATTTAGTTATTTTTGAGTTGGAACTTCAAAGACAAAAAGACAAAAGAATACGTAAAGAAACGACTTTCTCACTTGCAATAAAATAACTGTCAGAAATAACTGCCAATGATTAATTTTATATTAGAGACACTGATCAGCTGACTTCTGTCTCTAATACAGGCCTCTGAATGTTAGACTCACAGCTCTCACTTCATGTGCTGAACTTTTTTAAGTACATATTCATTCACAGCACATACAGACGCGTTTTCATGAATACAATACGCTTCATAAAGTTGTGTTATTTTCTCATATATTACTTTTGTCGTGTTATTGTGGTTCTAGGCAGTGGTGGACAGTAACTCAGTAAATGTAACACATTTCTGTACTTAAGTATTTTTTTTCTGTACTGAAGTTTTTCCATTTCGGGCGACTTTTTCCTTTCACTCCACTACATTTCAGAGTCTAATATCCGACTTTTTCCTCCTACATTTTGAGAAATCTGTCGTTCCTTTTGGTTTCTGTGTGTATAAAAACGTAACACGTCAAAACAAAAGAAGCGCAAAGCCAGAGCACCAATGATGAACTAACTTAACCTGTAAAAACGCCACAATATAGAAATATGTCCACATATGCAGTCGTGACTGACGCGTTTCTTTTTTTCTGAATTCATACAAACACTTTCATTTTATAGTAAATTAGTTTGGGTTAGTTTCTGTTTATGAACAGACGCCTACAGATCAACACAGTAAAGGAAAACTTATCTGTGATCCTGAGTTTAAAGCCAGTTTTTATTCAGCTTGTAACTGATTTACAAAGTCATCTGAAACTGAAACTTTGCTTGTGTGTAAAAAGTGATTTCAGAGCCACTCGGTTCTCCCTGATGGAAACTGTTTACCTTCAGTGTTTTGTGCTTCTGATCATTTTAATAGACGTCAGCGTCACTAATTAATGACGTTCTATTAAAAGACTGGTTTACCAAGAGAGACGCTGGAGGACTTTCACCTGAAATGAGTTCATGAAGCCAGTCTGGTTATAAAAATGATAACAGGACATCAGAGCCAGAATTACTCTTTTAGTACTTTTACTTTATACTTAAGTACATTTGAAGGCAAATACTTCAGTACTTTTACTCAAGTTGAAGTCTAGAGTGAGGAACTTCTACTTTGACTGGAGTGATATTTGGAGATGTGTGTACTTCGTCCACCTTCTGGGGGTATTTTACCGTGAGAGCTTTGGCTGAGGCGGAGCGACGTTCTGGTCAGTCTGGCGCTGCTGCGCACGGTCGGGTCGCTGTGGGAGCCGCTGTCCGCTTTCTCCGGCTCTGCCGAGTCGTCGGAGTCTGCGGTGCCGTCCGAGCTGCTCCCAGCCGTCCTCTGGAAATATACAAATAAACGCGATAACTAAACAAACCAAACGTCTGCGCGAAGATACTGAGCGTGATAGACGGACCAGATAAAAGCGGTCCTGTAATCCGGCCAGCCGTGTTCTCACCGCCGACGCTAGCGTTAGCGAGCCAGCTAACCCATCTAACGCTTTCCGAGCGCATTCCACTTCACGTTAAATCCACCTACAACTTTATCCGGACATTTTTTTCCCGTCACAGACAAGTTAGAAAACGCGACTCTTAACTGGGTAACAGTAAACACAGCTAACCTGACGTTAGCGTTAGCTAACAAGCTAACGCCAGGCTAACCAGCTAACTCCGTTTTGTTTGGGGCTACACAAGCAGAGCTAACGCTAAGCTAGCCTAGGCTGTTTTCAGAAAGTCCTGCCCGGGCAGGTTTGTGCACAACACAATACTGTTATTAGTATAATAAATTTACCCAAAACCACAAACCTGACCAGGTAGTTTTCACCCATTAACGACTCGAGGCAACACCTTGTGCGCGGCTGTTTTCTTCGCCTGGCGCTCGGTAGCCGTTAGCTTTTAGCTTATCTCACAGAAAGAGAGAGAGAGAGAGACACAGACAGAGAGAGAGAGAGAGAGAGCGCGCGCTACGCCGAACCGGGCAGTGCAGGGTAGTCTGCAACAATACGACGTCTCTCTGCTGAATATCAGCCCCAATTAACGTCAAGCACCGGACCGAAGCTGGACGCTGGACGCTGGACGCTTGTTCAGCTGCTCAAAAACGGCCATCGGGGCTGCTGCCTGGTTACCGGTTGCTATGAGACCCTGCTCGCCAGCCCTGTTTAACAGCGACCACTATTCTTACCTTTCTACGAGGCATAATGTCACACGCTTCACTTAATTCCCGGCCGTCGTCAGTGGCAAATAAAGTGTCCCTCCGTAACTCGGTATTACAGCGAGATTTTAAACGGCTTCAAAACAGAGAGAGCAAAGCGAGCCAGAACAACCGAGACGCGCGCCACATTTCTTCCTATTGCAAACGAGCCAGGAAATGACGCTCCCGGGAGTGGACCCCGGCTGTGTTCCAAATGGCGCTGTAGTTGAGTACCCTAGCATCCTATTAAGAGTGCTAGTGGTCAGCCGTGGTCATTCTGCCTCGTATTTGTTCCTGAGTTTAGCATGTGCTGGATGATGATGATGCATCACATAGTTAGGGCAAATAAACTGGGAAAGCAGCACAGTTTGGTTTTATTCCACAAAAATCAACTTATTTTTAGGGGTCATCTTGCCCCACTACTGGGGCAGTATGTCCCCTTACCTGGTGAAGTGGTTTGGGCACCTGGGACAATTAGATTTAAAAAGCTGTTTATCTGGTCGGTAAGCATTTATTTAAGTATTGATACATGATCAGTATTAGAATAAATACAAGTGACATTAATCCAGTAAGCAGGGATTTTAAGTGTGTCAGTGCTCACATTACCTTTTCCAGACCTCTCCTTGAGCCATGCGTTACTTGTGGTAACATCATCCAACGCCTGGTTTGGCCAATGAGTACTTCATTACATTAAATCAAGTGTGCTGGTGATGGAATGTAACAAATACGTGTGATGACTGAGAACAAAAAAGTGCAAATGATTCAGACATTTTAATCCAACAGATTAGGTGTGGTTTTAACTACATCTAGCAATCTCGTCTAACTTGTGTTAAACTCCTGAACGCTCAAACCCTAATCCTAGCTAGCCAATCAAACTACTGTGGACCAGCAGACGTTTCCTGTTGATCGGATCATTCTGGGGCAGTATGCTCTTGCTCCCTGTCTTTGGAAGGCTTCTTGCCTCAAAGAACTCAGTTTAGGTCCCCTCATTTGATCAGGAGAGATATGAAGTGGGGGATAGTTCATCTTACACTGCAGGGCTTCTTAATAAGTGATTTTTAAAAATAATAAAACAAGTATGAAGAACAAATGTATGTACAGTATCTCACAAAAGTGAGTGCACCCCTCACATTACTGCAAATATAAATGGTCAGTGTGCAGCTTGTACAGCAGTGCAGATTTACTGTCCCCTGAAAAGAACAACACACAGCCATTAATGTCTAAACAGCTGGCAGCACAAGTGAGTCCACCTCACAGTGAACGTGTCCAGATTGTGCTCAAAGTGTCAATATTTAGTGTGACCACCATTATTATCTAGCACTGCCTGAACCCTCTTGGGCAGGAAATTCACCAGAGCTGCACAGGCTGCTACTGGAATCCTCTCCCACTCCTCCATGATGACATCATGGAGCTGGTAGATGTTAGACACCTTGGGTTTAGGTCTGGAGACTTGGCCAGTCCATCACCTTTACCTTCAGCAGGGCAGTTGGCATTTTGGAGGTGTGTTTGGGGTCGTTCTCGAGTTGGAAAACTACCATGTGGCACCGTTTCCGAAGGGAGGGGATCATGCTCTGCTTCAGAAGCTCACAGTACATGTTGGACTTAATGTTTCCCTCAATATACCACAGCTCCCCAGTGCCGGCAGCACTCATGCAGCTCCAGAGCATGATGCCACCACCACCATGCTTGACTATAGACTATAGACAAGAGACAGCTGTCTTGGTGCTCCTCACACATGCTGGACACCATCTGAGCCAAACAAGTTTATCTTGGTCTTATCAGACCACATGATATGGTTGCAGTAATCCATGTTTTTGGACTGCTTGTCTTCAGCAAACTGTTGTGTGTCAGCTTCAGAAGAGGCTTCCTGGGACGACAGCCTTGCAGACCGAGTTGATGCATTGTGCGGCGTATGGTCTGAACACTGACAGGCTGACCTCCCACTTCTTCAACCTCTGCAGCAGTGCTGGCAGCACTCATGTGTCTGTTTTTGAAGCCAACCTCTGGATATGACGCATGAACATGTGGACTTCTTTGGTCGAGGCCTGTTCCGAGTGGAACCTGTCCTGGGAACCCGCTGTATGACCTTGGCCACTGTGCTATTGCTCAGTTTCAGGGTGGTAGCAATCGTCTTATAGCCTAGGCGTCTTTGTGGAGAGCAACAAATCTATTTCTCACATCCTCAGAGATTCTTTGCCATGAGGTGCTCTGTTGAATATTCGGTGGCCAGCATGAGCGAATTTTACCCAAAACACCAAATTTAACAGCCCTGCTCCCCATTCACACCTGGAACCTTGAAACTCTGGCGAGTCACACGACACCAGGGAAGGACGACGACACAACTGGGCACAATCTGGACGTGTTCACTGTGAGGTGGACTCACTGGTGTTGCCAGCTATTTAGACATTAATGGCTGTGTGTTGTTCATTTCAGAGGACAGTAAATCTGCTCTGCTATACAAGCTGCACACTGACCACTTTAAGTTATAGCCAAGTTTCATTTCTATAGTGTTGTTCCATGAAAAGATAGAATAAAATATTTCCAGAAATGTGAGGGGTGCACTCACTTTTGTGAGATTTTTTTTTTTCTTTTTTCTGTCTGGATCAGAAAAAGGATTTACAATTTTGCTGTGACGCATACCTTTTCATCATTTCCAGGTTTAAAAAAAAATGTTTATTTTAATTTTAAAATAAACATTTTAAACAAAACATTTAAAACCATTTAAAACCACACAACTTTTAAGTAATACATAAAATAATCTAAAAGTCACTCCTCTAAGACCAGTCAAAAAAAAAAAAAAAAAAAAGGAATAATAATAACGATAATAATAATAGTAATAATAATATAAAAGCAACAAATAAAATGAAATTCAAAAGAAAATGAAAAAATAAATAAATAAATGAAAAATTGCTTCTTTTTTTTTTCGCTTTAAAAAAACAAAAAAACAAAAACAAAAAAAAGGGGATAATGATAATAATAATAATAATAATTAAAAAAAAAGTCACTTTTGTGAGATACTGTATGTAGTGAGACTAAGTATTTCAGTGATTGGCCTGCAGTCAACGCAAGGAGCCTGCATTTTGTGCTTTTCTAAGCAACATGAAGTGTGAACAGTTCCCACCGTAACAGGCTTCTGGTGGATCCCCCAACCCCACCCATTAGAGCAGATGGGGTGGTTTGGTGGGAGAGGGAAAATGCTGTGTTTTTCCCGAGTGTTCCACGGGCAGCCTTTAAATGGGAGTGCAGGGGTTGAGGAGTGAAGAAGGCATGTTCCTCCCCTAGCAGCTGATACCATCCGGCCTAAAAATAGCCCACACACACCAAGCTTAGTCTGTAGCAATCAGTGCTTTTTAAAAGCCCTGAGATTTCTACTGGATCACATATTAAAGAGACAAAACACCTTTTACTACGAAGGCCGCATTTTGTAGAATCAAGATGCCAAAGATCGTCAGACCTGATGACTGGTAAGTGTTAACATAGCTTCTGGTTTGAAAGTGAACATGCTGCATGTTAACCATGTGCTTTCATGTGTCATGAGAACTGTAAGAACACCCATTAACTGGGGGTCTTTAGATAATTCCTAAGATATTATGATACATCTGAACTGAAGGCCTACGCTCTAGTTAGGCGTAGGCTTTAATAGTGTTGCAAGTATATATGGTTTTCACTTGCTTTTGTTTTGTGTCCATAGTCAACCAGCCAAAACAGTATGGTATGACCGCAAAAAGTACATTACTATAAACTTCCTGATTCAGAATCCAAAGGATGTTCAAGTGGACATTCAGGACACCAAAATCATCTTAAGGTGAGAAGGTTTTTTTATATTATATATCATTTTACATTGAAGCTTACCGTTTAAACAGTGCACCAAAACCCATAATGCAAGTTGAGCTCATGATTAATTTCTCTGTTGATTTGCTTCTTTGTTTCAGCTGTAAAGATGAAGATGATAACAACATCTACAACGAGATTGAATTTTATGCCAGAGTGTACAAAAATGTAAGTTCTCTCTCCTCTGCTTTAAGTCAGATTTGTAAAATATTTAATATGAATAATGCTTTATGAGTACAGTTATGTTCTTGCATACCCCGTCACAGCAAAATAACCAATGGTCAATTAAAAACTATGGTGTTTATAGTGTCCAAAAGTTTGTAGACGCCTGCTTCCTCAACAGTTCTTTCCAAAATAATGGGCATTTATTGGAAGTTTGCTGCCTCTTTGATGCCATAACAGTTTCTCCTCTTCTGGGAAGACTTTAGGTTGCATGTTAGAACATTGCTGTGAGGACTTGATTGCATTCAGCCACGAGTACATTGTTGAGGTCGGGCACTGGTGTTGAATGATTACTCCAGGATCACAAACTCATATTAAGCTTATAGGATGGTGCTCCATCACTCTAGAACATAGCTCCACTGTTCCACAGCCCAGTGCTGGGGAACTTTTTATCCCACTAGCTGATGCTTGGCAGTGACTTGATAGAATTTCATATCCATTTTTTTTCTTCAGAAATCAATTGATTGCAACCACAGTTATAGAAATCACACAGGCTGTAGCGGCCAGTCATACATGAGCTGCTTGGGTCCTTTAATGTTGATCAGGTCCACAAAATCATGTGTATGTGTTTTGCCTTTGCATTTATTATGATCAGTGGTGGGTAGAAACCCAGATAACCCAGACAAAAAGTCTTGTTAATGTAATGCCAGATCGACTCAAGCGGAATAAAAAGTTAGTGAAAAAAATCGATTTAAATAAATAAATAAATAAATCAGACCCCCAAAAAATGTTTTCCTTAGAACAGCAGTAGAGCTTCTTAGTACATCTAGTATCTATTAGCACAGGAAACGAAGTTTGTTAAGCTCACCTGTTTTCCTTTTGGGATCCTTTTGGTCTCAACAAGGGCTAAAGTGAGAGGTGTGAGAAACAGCAAAGCCAGTTGACAAGCCAACACACAGTATCCAATTAATCACAGGAAAGAGAATTGGTAACTCGGTGGAACCGAGTAGAACGTAGATTCATTTATTTCCCAAATGTGCTTGAGTAGAAGTAAAAGTATTCGAAATATTAGAAGTATTAGAAGTACACACCCATCAAAATTGTACTTTTGACTGAGTAAATGTGATGAACTACTACCCACGTCTGCAAAACAGTGTTCTGCTATGAGGCTATGTGAAGCAATTTTCTGTGTTCCTGTCTTTTAGGACTCCAGGGAGAAGGTAGGCGATCGCACCATTAACGTCTTGATAAGGAAAGTGAAGGACAATGTGGCATGGCCTCGGCTCACCAAAGACACAGCCAAGGTAATTTGTTTCTAACGGTTTCCTATGGAGATTTCTGACCAGTATCGGTGTGAAATATTAAGCAGTTGGTCGTAATTCGGGCGAAGCGAGGTGGAAGCAGTGGAGTCGGGTTCATTTAGGTCACATTTAAGGAGCTTCTTCATATTAGCAATTGTTTGAAAACATCAGAAACTCCAAATTAACATTTGAAGTGAAGGGAAATTACTAGCTTATCCTGCAATTTAACTAAAAGAATCTTCTAGTTTGAGGAGTATTTAGTGTTCGAGAAAGTTGTTAAGCATTCTGATGCATTCCTCAACCCCACAGCCAGCCTGGTTATCAGTAGACTTTGATAACTGGAGAGACTGGGAGCATGAAGAAGAAGACGGCATGGCTGAGTATGAACAGTACATGGACGTGAGTACCAGTCACTGATTCTGCAACACGAACTACATTTGCTATATTCTTAAAAACAATGGTGTCAGAAGTGTTTCTGAAGCAATGCCATGCAAGTACCATTCTGTAAATTGGAGGTGTGAGTGTGGCAAAAGTTTAAAGACGCTCCACATAATGTAAATCTTCATTACCTATTGATAGCGTTCATCTCTATTTCCCGAGGGTCCTTTGTTTTTATTTCTAGGAAACGAGAAGTAGGACATGCTTTCACACCACACTTTATACATGCTTGATGGAGCCTGGTCTGTCCAAACGTATCTAACATTGAAAGAGTAGATGGAGAGCCACGCTCAGCAAATGACTAAGCAAAACTTCCACAGCCCTATATTCCCAGGACCCTATGTTCGTTCATGGAGAATTAGGAAACAATTCTAGGTTCCTGTGGCCCTCTTGTTCAGGCCATTGGAGCAGAGAGTCAATATAGACTTCACAACTTGCCCAGACATCAGTTCTTTTGACCCAAAAACGCATTTTATTCTTCATTAAATATTTCAAAACAATAACGTGTCCAAAATGTAGTAAACGACTCTGTTGCTGCTGGCTTCCTAGATAGCTGACAACAACAAAAAAGGACAGATAAAACAGTCGTTCAGAAAGTTACTGTATGCTATAGTCTAAATTAAAAAAGGCTCGTTATGAAATTTGCTTGGCTAGCAATTTAACTCAATGAGGGCTCAGCAACCTGTACGTAATGCTAGTAATATCAGTAGAGATGCGTAGCTCCAGTGTAATAATTCATAGAAAGTAATCTATTACTAGTTACTAATTGCTTCTCCCAAAATGTATTGGGGTCATGTTATTACTGTTTCCAAAACAATATTTCATTACTTATTACATTACTCTGTACCAAATTATCTCACTGGTTGTGCAGATAAGATTTTTTATTTTAAGCATATTTCTTAAAACAAGCAAACTATCTGTCAGTGTAGTAACTTATTAGATAACTTCATCTAATAAAATAACGTAAGGAAAAAATGTATCATATTCTTGCAACAATGAGAAACATTAGATATATGGACTAAATTTATGATGATTTCTGTTTCCCAGATATCATTTTTTTGCAGCGTAGAGCCTCAGCTAATTTAACAAGGGCACCAAGTGTCATTGATGCAGAGCACCTGCATGTAGGACCCTAAAAGTCCTAGAAAGCATGCATGCACAGTGCTCAATAGACAAAGCTATTGCAGCTAACACAAGGTTGTTTTCACTGTAGTTATTACAGTGCCAGTGGCTCCCCCTTGTGGACAGTCTTGTTAAATGTGAGTGAGTTGGTGTGAGAGAGATGACTGTATGACTGTGGTGACCATAACCATGACTGTATAGGTTTCCTAAGTTATAATAAGCAAAGCAAAGGAAATGTACAGCCATGGTAACACAATAGGTCGTTCTGTGTGAAGTTGCAAACTTACCATAGCCTTTCAGGTCCTCATCAGAGTCTGAGCTGTCCTTTAATTATTAAGAGTATAGCTAATCTTCAGAGTTAGAAACCAGATTTACCATCACACACAGACTGCTGTTCAAATATTTGGAATCACTTGTCGTGTGAATAAGTGGTACTAATAACTTATACGGTAGATCGGCGTGCCCAAACTTTTGTCTTGGGTGGCCAAAATGAAATGTTTTTTTACTGACAGCTAAATCTTCAAAGTAAAATACAAATAAAGGCTGGTTGATTTTCAATTAAGTTTTTTGAAAAATATATTTTACAACATTATGCTATATATGGTGGCGTGGTGGGTAGCGCAGTCGCCTCACAGCGAGGAGGGCCTGGGTTCGATTCCCCAGCCGGGTGACCGGGGTCCTCTCTGTGTGGAGTCTGCATGTTCTCCCCGTGTCTGCGTGGGTTTCCTCCGGGTTCTCCGGTTTCCTCCCACAGTCCGAAGACATGCAGTCAGGCCAATTGGACATGTAACATTGCCCGTAGGTGTGTGAGTGACGGTGTGTGTGTGTGTGTGTGTCTGTCTGCCCTGCGATGGACTGGTGACCTGTCCAGGGTGTATCCTGCCTTCCGCCAGGTGACCCTTGGGATAGGCTCCCGCAGCCCTCCATGAGGCATCCCTTTTGTAGACTGAAATGTTATTATTTGACACCAAAATGTAAACAGTTCCATCCATCCATCCATCCTCAACCGCTTATCCGAGTCCGGGTCGCAGAGGCAGCAGCCTAAACAAAGAGGCCCAGGCCTCCCTCTCCCCCGCCACCTCCTCCAGCTCTTCAGGAGGGATACCGAGGCGTTCCCAAGACAGTCGAGAGATAAAATCCCTCCAACATGTCCTGGGTCTTCCCCGGGGTCTCCTCCCCGTCAGACATGTCTGGAACACCTCCCTCAAATGGCTTGTCTCAATACGGAGGAGCAGCGGCTCTACTCCGAGCCTCTCCCGAATCATCTCACCCTATCTCTAAGGAAGAGCCCGGCGACCCTGCGGAGAAAGCTCATTTCGGCCGCTTGTATCCGCGATCTCGTTCTTTCGGTCACTACCCAAAGCTTCAATATTTCTTCAATTCAATTCCATTTTTCCTACCAGTGGTTTGAAACCTGTAGAATGTTTGCATCATGTTAGAATAATTTTACACATTAATCTGACACCAATATGGTTTTATATCATTGATAACTGTGATTCCAAACTTTTGAACGGTAGCGCAGCAGCGCATGCTTCTGTGTTTTCATGACACAGTGGCACATTTGACATAAATTGCAATGCAGATATATTCAGCTGTTCAGTTAAATGATTATGATTTGGGGAAAGTGTTTTCCTCGCAACCCCTCCCGTTGTTTTTTTTGTCTGTTGAAATTACAGATGCTTTCCGATGTGAAAAAGAAAGGAGAGCCGCCCTCTATGGATGACCTAGATGATCTTGTAAGTATATAACAAAATCATGGAAACTCATGTTTTTGTGTGTGACTCTAAATCCAGTATGTGTGATATCTTTAATACTCTTATCTTTTCAGAGTGACTGAATGACTACATGCCCTGCGATGGACTGGCGACCCATCCAGGGTGTATCCTGCCTTCCGCTCGAAGACTGCTGGGATAGGCTCCAGCACCCCCCCGCGACCCTGACGAAGAAGCGGCTTAGAAAATGGATGGATGGATGGATGAATGACTACATATTGCCAGGCTGAACCGTCGCCGTAGGAGATGTTTGAATGGTCAATGTTTCAACTGGTAACGTTTTCATCTAGCTTAAAAATTCTTTTTTCCCCCTCAGAGGTCATTTTGCTGTGAAAACGGCAGGTTAACAAACGCATGCAGTGTTACTTTTTCTACGCTTTACACATCTGATCACTTAGTTTAGTATATTTTTCTACCCTAATGCTTTTTAAGGATGTTGAGACATTTGGTTCGTGTAAAACACTGATATCAAATAGTTATTCACGTGTACATAGACTACCTAAGTAAATGTGCTGCTCTTTGGGCAGTAACACATTTTAAGATGAACTGTGTTTTACCATAAAACATATGTAGAGCTGAAAAACTGAGCATACCTTTGTTGTAATAATAATAAAAACACCCTGTCCTGACATCAGTGTCCCATCTTTGCAGTGCTCAGCGTCCTGTGGCGTCACACATGGCCTGCGGTTGCTCAACTGCCCTTTTGTCTCTTAGATTGCGCTTCCAACTACGTCAATCCACAGCAGTGACCCCCCCAACCCCCACTACAACAAGGCCAGCTGATGTTAATGTCTGTCTATGAGGGTGCGTGAAGGGCACTAAACCTACACACCTACAATCAGTGCAGTGCAACAGAAGCAGGTCAAGCAGTCCTTAACTTAACCCATAACCCCATCCCACCTTCTTTGTTTAGCTACCTGTATGACTACACGAAGATTCCATTGATGACTGTATTAACCGAATCTCTATTGCGGCCGTTATTACGTAATCACCTAATTGCAGGTATTTGAGATGATGCAATTATTTAAGCTAAGCACGGTATTTTTGCACAGTTGTTCGATTTCACAATCATTTTAAGCTGCAACAGGCAATATGTGAATCAGGTGTGTTGGGCTAGGGCAAACAAATATAGATAAAGCAGTAAATGCATTCATTGGAACACGTCATGGGCCCTTATGAAAACAAAAGTTATTGAAAAATGTACCGTTGCTCAACTCTACACATGATTATGTGTATCTGTTGACAACAATGTAGTGTCATAACAGTGAATGTCAGCCACAACGTAAACATTACTAGGAAACAAGATAGCTAAGATAGCAGTGGGTAGTGCTGTCATCCCACAGCACGAATTCCTGGGCCGGGCGACCAGGGTCCTCTCTGCATGTTCTCCCCTTGTTGGTGACGGTTTCCTCCCACAGTCCAAAGGCAAATTGGACATGCTAAATTGCCCCTGTGTGTGTCTGTCTGCCCTGCGATGGACTAGCGACCTGTCCAGGATGTATCCTGCCTGCTGCCCACTGACTGCTGGGATAGGCTCCAGCTTCCCCGGTGACCCAGAAGGATAAGCGGCTTAAAATGTGTGTGTATTGTGTGACCACTTTAGGCTTATACTTTCATAGTTGCTTACAACGATGAACGAGAAAAGACAAATTGTTACTCTTATTTATATGACAATTAATTGTCAGCTAAAATCATGACAGAATTAGATGTTTCTGTGTACATATAAAAGAACAAATACCCTTTGGCTCCACCTACTGGACTGGTAATGAATTACCACAAATGCTTCCCTCTGCAAAACTACTCGGATCTCTGAAAATCCGATTACACATTACATATGGATTGCTGGATTTCAGAAACTGCAGCATGTTTTCTGTTTTTTTTTTCAAGGAAATGCATCAAAATATTATCAAATGATAGAGATTAGATTGAAAAATGCCAGACTACACCTTTAATGAAAATCAGAGAGTAAACAGACCTGTAGAGGGAGTACAGTCTTGATAAAGAAACCATAAGAGGCATACATGTCCATGGAAAAACAACACCTGACTTGAGAGCTGACGGTCATATAATCATGTGGCCTCGAAAACATCCCTTGGTCTCATTTACACTTACTCTAACTATATAATACGGAGGAACAGCCCAGAACTAAATGAGGAATTGTATGCTGTACTGCAATGGTTTAATTATTAATACAACTAACCAAGACATTCATTGGCATATCTCTTGACTTACCACATACTCAATAATCTTTTAGTATGTTTTAGAGAAAAAAAGGTGGTTCACATTTGGCACGTAACCTTCACATAGAAGTGAAAAACACTGATAAGCTTTGTTTGCACTTTCTGCGAGGTAATGGGACGCACAGCGCTGGAACAGGTCCTCCAGGTCACCAGTACCACAAACAAAATGCTGCTCTTTGGTCCACTAAGCCCCATCCCCAAAACAACCCCCATTCTGCCACACACTCTCTCCGTTATGGGGGGGCTACAGCAGAGCACAGTGAAGAGGGGGTAAAGGGAGTGAAGAGAACAAGTTAGTTAATATTTAATTGTGGTACTTCGTATAAGAATGCACCAGGAGAGGGATTTACAAGAGAGTAAAATCATAGAAGTGGGAGCAGAAGGGTTGTTCAAGTATGGATCTTAAGCAGAGAGGTGTCCTAGTGAAAAACCAAGCATGGACCAAGTTAAGTGATACTTTTTTAATCCCACAAACGGGGAAATTCCACCTCCGCGTTTAACCCATCTGTGAAGTGAAACACCACATACACACTAGTGAATACACACACACTAGGGGGCAGTGAGCACACTTGCCCGGAGCGGTGGGCAGCCCTATCCACGGCGCCCGGGGAGCAGTTGGGGGTTAGGTGTCTTGCTCAAGGACACCTCAGTCATGGACTGTCGGCGCTTCCGGTCACAGGTCTTTAGTCTTTAGATCCAAAAGATCTAAAAGCAGTAAAATAGCCAAAGATCTAATAGCACTGACCTGAAAGGGCAAAATCTGCAGACTGTTCTTCTGTTCTTCAGACTAATATTCTGTCATTGAGATATAAACAAAGTTTTGTGAGTGGTTATGAATTGTGTTGCATTGTCGAGACGCTTACAGTGGTGGTCATAGGAACCATGGGTCAAGATGTCCACAGCACAGTTATAGCCATTTTATGTGAACCTGCATGTGTCTTCTGAGTTTCTAAGTGTGATGTTGATGATGGTAAAACATAAAAAATACATTATAGGCTAAAACCTATAGTCTCAGGCATCCGACAACAAAAACATTCATGCAGTAGCTTTCTGTGATGTAGCTTTTGGAGGTATTGAACGCTTTGCATGTCGGGTTCCTATCACTACCACTGTAAACAAAGTTCTGTAGAACAGAGCATTTTGCATCAATACCACTGTGGCTTTGTTTATGTTTTAGCAATTTAATTATGCAGAAATTCTGAGTCGTCGGTGGAATTTCATATTTAACACATTCTCAGAAGGGCACTGACCACTTATGTAATACCAATGCCATTCTTAATAATCCCATAAAACAAAGCAGTCCGTCCCATTCAATCTAAATTTGCTCCATACAGAAATGCAGCACGTCACATGGCTGGACAGTGTGGGAGTGGTCTGCACTTCTGTTTTGTATATTTTCTATGTCTCACCTCTTTCTCATTTAAACATAAAATAATCTCAATCATTATATGTAAAAAATGGACATGCAGTACAAGTTTAATGGCTGATAAGCCAGTCCATTGTTACAGTATCCAGACACACACATGCATTTGCAGACATAAATGATCTAGAATTTGTACCGGGCTGAATGAGCTAACTAATATTGAAAAGCATTGAAGCCAGTTACACAGTTACAGTTACAAATCAGGTTTTATCCAACAGTGTAAAAAATAATGGATTTATATAAGGAAATAAAAAAGAAAGAAAAATCTAATTGCTAGGCATCTTGAACCCTTAAAAAAAACATGTGAAGACAATAAAAGCTCTATGAGTAACCCTGAGTATTTCCATTATCTGTAGTTCTGGATCTAGACCAATGAATGGCGCTGCAACTGATGGCTCATCTTCTCAGGAACAATAAGTAACTCAGCATTGTACAATCCAGTATGGACAAAGCAAGGAACACCGTCTTCTCTGTGTGGTACAGAGTACAGGAGCTGATAGAAGGACCTTTGGACATGTTTTCTGAATGGCAGAGTCATGTTTTTGTGAATGGGCCACTCTCATTCAGAACCACAGAGATAAGATATGGATGGAGGCACCTTAATTGGAGTTTATACCAGTGACAAGATGATATCATGGGTTAAAGTAATCTTAAAGAGACCTGAATGTGTGTGTGTGTGTGTGTGTGTGTGTGTGTGTGTGTGTGTGTGTGTGTGTGTGTGTGTGTGTGTGAGTGGGCTCTGAAGTATATTCAACAAACGTGGAAGTGTAATACATGAAGACCTAATTATTAAACCGAATATTACGTCTTTGTTTTTTTTCAAGGGTTCTTTAGTAATGAAAATGGTTATATGTTGAACCATGGACACTGAAGGAACCCTCTGCATGATTAAAGCGCTTTTCACTGTGAAATGTTTTTCTAGATTGGTGAAGAATATGCTCTAGAAGGTTCTATAAAGAACCTTTTTGAAAAGGGTTCCATTAGCATCAAATAGGTTCTTCTATATTCTATATATAGAACCACCTATAGCATATTCTTCATCAGTCTGATGAACTCACTCACAATGCAAAGACCCATGCAAAGGGTCCTTCCAGTGTTGATGGTTCTATATAGAACCACTTTCTTTAATAAAGAAGCATTGAAAATGCTTCTTAATTTTTAAGAGTGTAGTTCAGGTTTTTGAATCGAGCAGTTGTCATTTATCATTTTGTTGGAATGTTAATCTATGAGTTCTTTTCATCTTTCTTTCCCAATAAAAGCAAGGATATCCCTCCAGGAACAAGTGTAGTGGGAACCAGAAGAGCAGCAGTACTCTTAGCAAATGAAAGAAGGTAGAAAATTGCTTGGTTATTTGAAGAGAAAGTCAGAGAGTCCAGGAGCTGCAGGAGAACCAGTGATACACCAATACAGCCAGTCCTGAAGGGGGCACTTCTGCTGTACTTGCTTTCAAAGCCATTTGGCAAATGCAGTCCCAGTCCCAGACCAAATAGGCTTCCCATGTTGCGCAGCAGGCTAGCGAAGGGTGAGGTGTCCATATGGACCCAGGTGGGATGGTTGCACCATTTCTGAGCTTTTTCTAGAGTCCACAGAAGATCTACACCCAGAGCCTTCAAGAGGACATAGAAGCCCACAGCAAAAACAAGGAGGAACAGGGTGACGTTGAAGTATCTATGTAGGCTGGCACGGTAGATCCACTGCTGTCTGGAGAACACCTCAGCTACAATTATACCTGACAGCAGGAAACCAAGAGTTAGCCAAGTTCAAACCAAGTACAATGATTATATTTCATAGGACACAAAGGCCATGAATGAGATCCACCTACCTGAGATAACTCCACTTATAACCTGATGTGGGAAGTGGGCGGCAACATAAACACGGGACATACAGACCAACAGTTCCACCAGCCCCAACAACATCCAAAGCAATATCTGTAATAACCTGTCAGATATGTGTAACAGATGCAGTCTTTATGATGACCATTTGTGTGGGCAGTACTGTTGGGTAAACTGCAATGCTATGGATGTACTGCTTCAATACTTGCATGCTTTTCTGAAACTCACCAATAGAGCAAAACGGGGCATTTTCTCTGAGCAGCAATGGATAGTGCAGCGGTTACCATCACATAGCCTACTCCAGCAGAGCCCATTGCATGACCAGAAGGACTTCCTTAAGAAAAGAAATTAATAAGAGGTTCTTGCAAACTAGAGCTGAATAGTAAGCATATATCCATCACCGGTTAGACAAAAGCAGAGTGAGGATGTGAAGTGGGTGAATGCATCATTGACGAGTCAGATCTTCTATATAGGGAATACAGTCCTGATAAACAATGTGACTTCAAATGCCTCATGCTGCTGTCTATCAAGATAAGGTAAGGCATAAACGAATCAGTAAGGAGGGGCAAAGGCCAGCGTGGCTGAGATATCCTCACACTGGCTATAAATCAGGTCAAGAATTGTTCCCCATCAATGCATCATCAATAGCTTAATTTCAAAGGTAGCCGTTGATATAGGATATTAAGATAGCCCAGGGACAACTTCCAGCTGGATTAGTACGTGCGTGAACAATTTAGTTGCATAATGATTTGCAGGAGAACTTGACTGACCATGCAGTGTGAACCACCAATGACCCAAATTATTCCCCAGTGACCCGATCCAAATGGATTTTCAATACAGAATCACTACTGACACTGCAATTTAGTCCACAGCTAGACTTATTCCATGAATGGGAACACAGTTAAGAAAGTATACCCAGTGTTGTACAACTGTTGCAGAGCATTGCTGAAGCACTATACCTGGTCCAGTCTCACATGTGATTGGAACTTGTCTAAGAGCTGGGGCTGCATCAGTGCCATAAAACTTGGTCTCATGAACCCACCAGTAAGGTCTTTCTCCAAAAAGAACCCTGGAAACAAAACACAAGGTCTATCTAAGTATTTAAAACATTTTAACCAAACTCTGTAAGAATGGCTTTCATTGCGTTCATGAAAAAGAGTATAATTTCTGCAAAGTGCACATTCAAGCAAAAAAATATGTCTGTAGATCCATGTGCATCAAAGCAGTTGTAAAATGTTCTTGGCCAGTTCAAGGAATAAAGCAAATCCAAGTTACAGAGCTTCTTACCATTTCAGGACCAGGTTAAACCAGTCCCCAATCACAGCCACCCAGATTAGCTTGATAGCAACGTCCCTTTTCAGATGGAACCAGATGGGGAAGAAGATGAAGAAGGTGGTATGGAGGTCTGCCACAGAAGACACCACCTGAAACCAACTCTCATAGGCACTGTACTCTGTCTGCAAGTGCACAGCAAGACTCACTCCCCAACTGTGGAGCAGATCCATGACTATCACAAGAGCTGCAGGGCAATTGCCCAGCAATGGGTCACTGATGCAGGGCTGGAAAGATGATGAGCCAGCAGACTGGAAGCACCTGGGCAGCTTGTTTGGCTTTACCTTTTGGATAGTCCCCTTGTAGTCCCCCCAAGCTGGACTTTATTCAAGGCTGGACGGCCTTATTTGCATGGACTCTCGGGGTATCCAGGGCTCTTCAGGGTCCATGACCTTTTACACGTTGTGACACTGCAGGGGCCAGTGCTGATAACCAAAGAGAGGGCTCTATGATTGGTTGTGAGCTTAAACACACAAAGTGATGTCATTAATGCAGCCATCATAAAGTGGCACAACTCACTAAATTACGCAGCCTGAGAACATTTTGTTACTGATGTCTCACAGCTTTCAAACGGTCAGTATGACAGATAATGACATATCAGTCTGTGTCGTTCACATGTTCCGATTTTCCATAGGAGTTGTTTTTTGGTCTCAAAACTGCTTTATTGTACGTTAAAAGGGCCCAGTTTCAATTGGAAATACTTTTTCATGCTGTTTGCAAACTGTACTGCCCTGGTGACTTCATCACAGAATGTTGACAGGTTTCTTAAACTTTGACTGAAATTAGCCCCCATCCTTTCTTCCCTCAAACTAACCAGAATACAAATCAATAGTAACTGATTGACAGAAAACTGTAACAGTTCTATCGCAAATACACATGGAAAACACATTTTGCTTCCAAGCAGAATTCTTTTTGGAGAATTGAACTCTTGCAAATTCTGCATGAAATATGCCGAATACTACTGCTGTCAATAGCAGATAAAGTAGCTTTTAAAACAATCAATTCATTTAATCTGTTGTTTTACTTGATTGTGGGTTGAGGAGTGAATGCAAAACTGCAGAAGGCTAAAGACCTTTTGGGGCTTCTGCTTGGCCCCCAAAATGAAATCTGGCTAAACATCCCAGATTTGGAGTTTAGGGAACATGAAGAAGAGGAAGAAGACCAGGAGGTGGTGAGGTGTGAAAACTCCCCATAAAGTGTCGAGTAGGTATTTTATCTAAGAGGGAGGAGTTTCAGACACTGCAGTCTTTCTGTTGAACTTCAGTTACATAACTGCATATGTAGACAGAATGTAATTTCTAGCAAAATGTTCATTTATTCACAACAACATAAGGGAAAAAATGAAGGAATAGGGTTGACAACACCAACTTGAATCAGTAGCACCATCGGCAGAAATGCAAAATGCTAAACGTTGGTGCGAAACAATGAAAAACTGCATAAAATAAATGTCGCTATGCAAATTATTCTGCATATTTATCGGGAAACCTAGCAGAATTCAAATGCAAATCCAAAAAAAAATGTATGGACACAAAATGTGTTTGTGCTGCATCTCAACTGAATTGAATGGTCAATAATATTATTTACTATTTTAAGGTGATCCATATGGTCAAGGTTAAGAGATTTATCCTCAGCGCCTGCTTGTTCTGTTTTCTGATTGGTACACTTATGTAATATTTGGAATACATCAGTAAATACATCCACTCCAATTTATAGATTCCTCAAAGGATAACTCCAGACACAAACCGACCAATGACGATTCATGCTGTAATAAAAACTTTACATGAGTATAATTTGACCTATAAAAGCTGCTATAGCTGCAGTCATCTGACTCTGGAACGTAAGCCAAGCGTGCAGTCTGTTAAAATGGGAACCAATTTAAAATCAAAACCCTCGATTTTGATTCTGAAGCGAGTTTGAACCCTGCCATAACGTGTTTCTGTTCCCTCGACTTGTTTGTGTTCTGTCTCCTTTGCACAAACACTGCTGTTAACTACGTCTAACTTCTTTTCTGCCCCCCTTTGCGTTTTATTACACATGTGCAAGGTCCAAAGATCAGTGTTGTCCATGCGTTTGGGTGGTGGGCCCACTGGTATAAAAACCAGGGCAGGTAGGCTCCAGACTGTCAGTTGTGTCTCATTAATCAAGACAGCTTGCTTTAAAGAGAAAACCTTCTGAATGAATACAGTCATGGATGCTATGCACGGCTACGGGGTGAGCGCCACCCAATATCTGCAGACTCACTACAGTGACGCCCAGGGCTGGTTCCTCTTCGTCTCCTTTGCCGCAGACCTGCGCAACACCTTCTTTGTCTTCTTCCCCATTTGGTTCCATCTGAGGGAGTCCGTGGGCATCAAGCTCATCTGGGTGGCTGTGGTGGGAGACTGGCTTAACTTGGTCTTCAAATGGTACGACGAATTACGTATTTCAAAAACAGATTTAGAAAAATATTAATGTGTGAATGATTAATTAGTATAATATGTAATGCATGTTTTTATATATATATATATATATATATATATATATATATATATATATATATATATATATATATATGTGTGAGTGTGTGTGTGTGTGTGTGTATGTGAGATATCTTTCTTATATATCTTTCTTATATATATATTTCTTATTATTATATATCCTTATATGCACATATATTTCTAACACACATTCCCCCTATTTTTATTCATTTACGAACTACAGGATCCTTTTTGGAGAGCGCCCATACTGGTGGGTCCATGAGACACCCTACTACAGCAACACCTCCAAGCCACAGATCGAGCAGTTTCCCATGACCTGTGAGACAGGACCAGGTGTGCCCAAAACACACTAACACACTTAACCTAGGCCTCCTCCTTCACCACTCCATATAAATACACACCTTATCTGCACTCCTATCCCATACAGAACACCCTCTACCAATTGTTTTTGGTCACTGAATACAGTCCAGGAAAACTCCTGCAATTTTTGCTGCAAAAAACATTATTAATTTTTTAAACACAGGAGGTTACAGTGCAAACAATGAAGTCAAAGTTTCTAATTATGCTGTCAATTCATCAGTGCACACATGAGAAGCCTGCAAAGATATTTTGAATTCACTCTGGCTGTGACCAGCTCATTCACCGTGAACTGATAAAGTTGTTTGTGCACATACTAGCAAAGGTATTAGGGAAGTAAAAAGAAAAATATGGGCCTTTTAATAAATGAACTGCAACTGAGTGTGTGGTTTGCCAATGCAGGTAGCCCATCTGGACATGCCATGGGAGCTGCTGGAGTCTACTATGCAATGGTCACCTCTATCCTTGCCATCATGCTGAGCAACAAGAAGACCATGTCCAGCACAGCCCTGTAAGAGGACCCTTAATTCATTTCAGTCATAGCAGGCATGAATAACGAATCCTATATTTTGATTAACTCTGAAGAGTTTGCCCAGGATGTTTATGTGGTTTTCTGCCATCTGTTTGTCTTAGGTACTTGCGAAGTAGCCTCTGGGCGCTTTTTTGGACTGTCCAGATTTGCGTCTGTCTTTCCAGGGTATTCATCGGTGCCCACTTCCCTCATCAAGTGATTGCCGGCGTTATTACAGGTCAGTCATAGTAACTACATAAGAAGAAAACAGCATGTAGAAAGAAGGGTTAAAACAGGGTAACACTAAATCTGAACCGACACTACAATCAATCATGGAAATTGCCTCTCCATTCGCATAATTTCGCATTATCTGAAGCAATTAATTGCTTATTGATGTGTGTATTTCTACCTGTCTGTGTAATTCAATGTGGTTGAAGTACCTACTAGTCCTGTGAGGCTCCTTCTGTAGTCTCATTACTTCAAAATTTGTCTTTAGCATTGTGACAGATGAATCACAACAAGCACTGTATCATGACCTGTTTGGGAATACACAGCCTTTGCAAAGACTCCATTTATTATCATTCTTACAGGCATGATTGTGGCCGAAGTCTTCAACAGACAGCAGTGGATCTACCGGGCCAGTCTGCAGAAGTACTTCAACATCACACTGTTCCTGCTCTCTTTCGCTGTGGGCTTCTATTTGCTCCTAAAAGCTGTGGGTGTGGACCTGCTGTGGACCCTGGAAAAGGCCCAGAAATGGTGCGTCAACCCAGCTTGGGTCCACATGGACACCACACCCTTCGCTAGCCTGCTGCGCAACATGGGCACCCTCTTTGGCCTGGGACTTGGGCTTCACTCGCCACTCTACACTGAAAGCAAGAAGAGCGGCAGTGCCCCCTTCAGGATCAGCTGCATCATAAGCTCTCTTCTTCTCCTGCACCTCTTCGATTCCATCAAGCCCCCTACCCACACAGCCGCCCTCTTCTATTTGCTTTCCTTCTGCAAGAGTGCAACTGTTCCTCTGGTCACAGTCAGCATAATCCCCTACTGCGTGTCCGGAGCCCTGAGTTTACCGAGCAAGAAGCAGCTCTGAAGTCTCAGAAGGACAAACGATGAGGCTTCCATAGGGTTTCCTACCTCGTCCTGAGGTAGAGTCATTGTCCTGCACATGTTGTGTTGTCTGCCCTACTTCTGGTCAGGGTTTCTTAATTAAGTGACAGGTTGGATCATGTGTGCTTCAGTAGGGAAAACAAAAACGTACAGGACAGAGGATTCCAGGCCCAGGGTTGAGAACCACTGAACACAAACTATTAGCAGTATTTGGAGGTGCTTCATTCTTCATAGTCCATCATAGTCCGACAGTAGCAAGCTCAATGTCAAACACCAACGTGTAGCCGACCTTTGTAGGTATTCTACACGCTTGCATTGAATTCAAGAGACTTTATTTCTATCCTCATAGAAGAAAGCCTTACTTAAGCACTGTTAAGACGTTGTTTATTACTCAGGACGATGTTGTATTTAGATTAGTGTTTTATTTAATCTCATAACTTATGTCTTAGTGCCCTTAGGGTGTGTTGAGGAAAGGCTTGGCCTTGAGCCCAAGAGCATGAATGCTTTTAGAGGAGGTTCATTTTTAAGAACTGACAGAGATGTAAACGGTATTTTCCTTCAAAGAGAAAATACTTCCCCATCTCCAAATTCCTTGTTTGTCTGTGTATATAGAGTTGTGATTGTTGCAAGTGCATTCCTTCAAATTCTATTTTTGAATTTTTTTTCCATTTTTAATAAAACATTTAAAACATACAAATCATTATTTCACGTTTCTCTCTTCTTCCATGTCTTTCTTCTAGTAATATCCAGTTAAGGCCTACACTGATTACACTATGCTCTTTCTAAGTGCCATGATGCTACTTTACTGAATCGGTTTACCATTTTTAAGGGGTTTTTAAAGGGTCTGATCATCTCAAAATAACTTTTGAGTTATTGTAAATAATTATTTAAAATGTTGATTTTTTTTTCCACCCAACATGGAAAACACACACACACACACACACACACACACACACACACACACACACACACACACACACACACACACACACACACACACACACTTTCTAACCCGCTTCTCCCTCAGGGTCACGGGGGGTGATGCTGGAGCCTATCCCAGCAGTCATGGGAACTGGCCCTGTGACCGGAAGGTTGCCAGTTCGATCCCCAGCACTGACAGTCCATGACTGAGGTGTCCTTGAGCAAGACACCTAACCCCCAACTGCTCCCCGGGTGCTGTGAATTGGGCTGCCCACCGCTACGGGAAAGTGTGCTCACTGCCCCCTAGTGTGTGTGCGCGCTCACTAGTACATATGTGGTGTTTCACTTCATGGATGGGTTAAATGTGGAAGTGGAATTTCCCTGTTTGTGGGATTAAAAAGTAAATAAATAAATAAAATGGGTGGAAGGCAGCATGCACCCTGGATAAGTCACCAGTCCATCGCAGGGCAGACAGACATACACACACATTCACACTCAGAGCCAATGTAGCATGTCCAAACAGCCTAACTGCTTGTCTTTGGACTGTGGGAGGAAACCCAGGCAGACACAGGGAGAACATGCAACCTCCACAGGACCCTGGACACCCGGCCGGGGAACCGAACCCAGGCCCTTCTTGCTGTGAGGCGACCCACTGCGCCACCATGGAAAACTATAAAATGATTTACCAACTGATTGAGCAGATCATAAATTACACACAAATTTGTGAGTGTGGCTATCAAGGGGGCACAACTGTGCAACTAGTAGTTATGCATATGTTATGGATTTGCTGCATTGGAAACATGAAATAAAAACATTACGGTCATAGTTTGACAGCATTTTTATTCATTTTATTTATTTCTGATGCCTTGCTGTCGTTTCAATATTGTCAATATCGATGTAAATCACCCAGCCCTAAGAGCTACAGTAGCTGCTACTGTAGCTTTGTGTTACCATTAAAGTGATGATAAAATCATCAGTCTTCCTCCAGATTACTGTTCCAATTAAAGTTAATTCTGTCTGTAACACATTACACTGTGCATAAGTTGAAAAATTAATTATTTATCTTGAACCTTAACTAAGGTTTGTTACTCACTGACACTGCATACAGAATTAGACTTGTAGTTATTAAACATTTACAGAATGGCTGTGACTGGGTACACGGGCATGACTTGCTTTTCTTTGCATTCACTAACAGCATGAGGAGTTTACAAAACCACAAATTCAACAATCTATTCAAATTAAATTCTCATTATCTTAAATTAGAACTACCTCCCATTTCACTTGCTGTGTTATGCATCCCTTTGCTTGGGCCTATGACTTTATTTGCTGTATGATTCACCACTATGTGTGAGTCTGAACCATCTGAAGGTGAAACCCTCTCACTCCTCTCCTGCGCTGCGTCGGCGACTGTGCTCCCGTAGTAAAGCCTCGGCCTCTGCTCTCTGAGCCAGGCTGTTGGCCTTGCCTTGGAAACGCCCGTTCTTTCCTGCACCTTTCCCCTGTAGCAGCTCCATCACACTGCAAGTGAATACATAGGCACAACTACATCAATGCTCAAAAATCACTCTGCAGTGCTCTATAACAGGGTAGCAAATTCCAGTCTTGGAGAGCCAGAGTTCCACACAGTTTGGTGTTTCTCCTACTCAAACACACCTGATTCGACCTGGCAGTCAATTACTAGGTTAAGCTGATGTGTTAAGAGCAGGAAAACTACTCAACTGTGCCAAACCCTGGTCTACCAATGGATTACAGTTTGAGCCCCCCCCCCCCCCACATATGATGCACATGGCTATTTTGCACCACACTACATGACTTGCTGCAGTGATATCGCTTCTATTGTTTTGCTGCACTATAAAAGGAGATATTCGAGCTCGTTGCTTGTTGACTGAACACCAGATGTGTCACAACGCCAAGGTCAACCGCATTATCTCATTTTGTAGAATCCTTTGAATGTCGTACAATAACAAAACTACTCCGCGTCTTCACAGCCTACTAAGGCCTGTCTTGATTGTCCTTAAGCAACTCCACAGCAATTAGGTCATCCCTATTTGGCTGGCGCCATGAGTTTGTGTGATGACATAACAGCAAAATGAATCAATTAGGAGAAACCTATAACACTAGATACAGCCCTAGTGTTGTACCAAGACTTGTCTTACCATGTCCCCAGTTCAGTTACGACATTTTCAGGGCCTGCAAGCAGGAAAAGCCCTGGTCCTTTCTCTTCTCCCACCGTCAGAAAAATCACCGTGTCCTGTGGAGAAAGAGCATCGACACACCATCACAGCTAATGCTCCGACTATGCATGTTGAGAAGACATTATGTACACAGTATAAACAACTTAAACAACTCACCTGACATCCAATCTCATTGGCAATGATGTTCATGAATTCATTGTCACCATCTTTGCTATGAAGACAGAGAGACAAAATATTAGTTTGCTTTTCAGGGTAAAAAAAACTCTTCAAATGTATTAAGCTTGTTCGATATCTTGTTATCAGGTGGATACACACTTGTGCAAGCTGAAGAAGTCGTCTTTGTCTGGTTGGTTCTTGAAGTTCTGCGCTATGAGAACAGCCATGTCTCGCAAGAGAGTGAGATTACTCTGCCGAGAAAACACATTAAGCGTGTAATGCAGACAGACCAAAGTGACGGATATGAACTACAGTTTAGCCAGTTTAGAGGTCAACAGGCCTCAACCAGGTTTGTCCTCATTTGCTTAGCAATGACCACAAATTCATCACTAATTTATGACTAACTGACCTTGTTTTTAATAGCCTATCGTCTGTTAGAGCCTGTTTACGTTTGACCTTGATTTTACCCATATTATATATCTGGATATGCTTGGCCAGATTCCTTTTACACATTACACGAAAATGTGTTTCCAGACGAGATTCGATTTCACTCTTCCGTGTTAAAAGCACATCAGCGTATTTGCTGCTTACAGTTTTCTTTCATTTAGTTTGTTGTTTTTTTATGATACAAGTCAATAAGCTTGGCTTGGACACTCATCAGCTAGTATCCATCGGTAAAGGCTGCTGGTTTGCGCATCTTCAATCTTTCATTTCACTGTTTATTCTGCCATGTTACAATAAAAACACATTTTATTTACACTTGTGTTAAATGTGGTCAAGATCTGTCTGGCCACCTCTGAATGTGGTTTGAGTGATTCAACCATAATCTGACCGCACTGCATCCTGGGGGCGTTTCCACCGGGTCTGTTGCTCATTCAAGTTAAATCCCATCAAGTTCCAATAACCAAATTCAATTAATGATACAAGGTGTAAACTGGCAAGAGAGGACGGACTGCTGAATACAGGTTACTCACCTTCAACAACAAAGAACTTCCTAACACTTCCAGACAGATGAACTGGTAACAACAGGACTTTGGAACAATTCTGATTGTTATTAGATGGCTATTTAACCGAGGTGCTAGGAAAATCGAATGTTTTCAGTGATTTTGTGAACTAGTGCGCCCCTCTACACATTCATTACTTAATATTTAACAAACGATGCTGGATTTTCACTGATGCTGCCAAACCCGTGTGCTACGAAAGCTGAGCTGATGCATGTTGGCCATTACATTTTATTTTTAACCAGATCTTCCATTTCATCACAACTAACAGGATTCTGTGCGGCATATTTTTAATTTGCGTCATTGTTAGCTCGAAGATAACGACGCATCCACCTTACTCACCAGCTTTCGGAAGCTGGAAAACAGGAAAAATTCAACCTGAACTGATACGTTCTTGGCGACCTTTTCTGATCCTCTTTCCTGACCTGATGGGCATCAAAAGAACTTTTTTTAAAAGCTGCTTCTACTGCAGACTAAAGGCAAACTATCCACTCGGAAACATAGGCAACCTTTATGTTCACAAACAGTTACACCTCAAGCTTAAACTTGCATGCGCACGTGTTTGCAGATAAACAGTGTGCGTACAGCTACCGCTGCATAAAACGTTGAAGCTCATTTGTTAAACAGCACAACCAAACATCTTTTGTGCAGCTCAGCTGGAGAGAAAGCCATCGCCTATGGAAAGAAGGGCGTTTCTAATTTACATGGGGACGTTGCCCATCATGTGTGTTCTGCTGGCTCTATAAGGCACACTGTGCTTGGAAGCCAATGATCTCCACTTGCGATGTCATCTGTAGACAGTTGTTTAGATTTCATTATGATGGAAGCGTTTTTCCCGGAACTTCCACTAATTTTGCTGCTTTTTAGAACAACTGATTAAAAAGCCTCTCTTTTTATTCATTTACCACAGCCATAAAAATGCAGCAATTTCAACTGGCACCTCTAAAGGAACTGCTATTGTATGTTAGACTGCCGTTAGCTTGACTCTAAAGTATGTTCACTTTTCTGCACTAGATTTAAAACTATTTTCAGCAGCTCTACTAACAAGGATATTTGAAGCTTGTAAGGCATATACCGTATTTTCCGGATTATAAGTCGCACTTTTTTTCATAGTTTGGCCAGGGGTGCGACTTATACTCCGGAGCGAATTATAGTCCGGAAAATACGGACTTCACGGCAACCGGGAGACTGCGCCACGCTACGTTCTCGGAAGTCATTGAATGGATCAGCAAAGCATGGGCTTCCGTGAAAACCGAAAGCATCCTGCTGGGATTCAGAAAGGCTGGAATAATTGCAAATGTAACTGACGACGAGTCTGACAAAAGCGACCAAGAAGAGGAAGCGGCGCTTCGTCCACCTCCAGAGTTAGCGGAGTTGTTCATAAGTGACACTGAGGATGAGTTCAATGGATTTGATGATTTGGAGTGATATAAACTTTGATAAAAATGGTTTGATAAACTTGTTAGCATGTTCTTTGTTATAGTTTGTCATTGTTATCTGAATAACTGTTCATGTTACGTTAACTTGGATTTTATTAACCCCCCCCCCCCCAAAAATGCGACTTATACTCCGGTGCGACGTATATATGTTTTTTTTCTTTACTGTGCATTTTTTTGGCTGGTGCGACTTATACTCCGGAGCGACGTATAATCCGGAAAATACGGTATGTTAATGTATTCTTTACTTTGTATGTGGCAGTGCTCCAGTAATCTTCAACACTAAAGCCTTTACTCTGGATATTACACCAGAGGCCTGTTAGCTATCTACCATGGTGGTCAGGCATTACGGTCCTGTTATGTTCAACTGTAAGGAACAGCAATAATATTCACAAATTGACCATCATAAGTCCAGCAGAAAAGGCTCTGAAATGGGTCAATTTGACCTGAAACATAACAGAAGGGTTAAACAAAACCATATTTTACTCATGGTATGTTGTACGGTTCCAGAGATTTTATGTCATAAACACAGATTTTGTGATTGTGCACACTAAGCTATGTTTAACCAGGATGCACATGCTGTATAAAACCTATATAAACCTATTTAAAATATGATAATCTGCCATTTTTGCCTGAACTACACAAGCACTTGCAAAAGCAAGTTTTGAGTTCTGTAATTTAGTTTACCTTATCAATCAAATCTAGACTCATTTTTGTAAAGCTGTAATTTATTGAACATTTTTTGATCATACGCAGGCATCTACAGTAACCCACCTTCTGAAGACGCTTGACCGTTTTCTGCAGTTTATCCACAGCATCAGCATGCTCATCTGGCCCAGTCCTGAAAGACAACAGAAATCGGAATTACTGTGTTTGACAAGCACTAGAATCACAAATAATGATCAAACGTTCGGTTTCTGTTGACAGACTCACTTCAGCAGGGCTGTCAGAGACTTCTCGGTGCTGTAGCTCTTCTCTGCGTATTTCAGCACTCTGTTTCCAGCTATGAAAATCAAATTGGTCTTATTCTTCTTCCCCTTCTCGGTCCCCAGAATCTTAATCACCTTTTGATTACATAAAGCAAAAACAGCCTTATGCAATAAACTGAGCATAACTAGAAGCCTTATTAACAATACCACTCTTTTTAAAATGCACTGTATTGAAATATGTATAATTACATTACAGACTATTTGACCATTACTGAATATCATTCTGTCCTGTAGCGTTAAATTATGCAATATTATACAGTTTCATCATTACAGTGCACCGTATTATACAGATGCCACATTATAGTACACAGCATTCTGACCTGTAGATGACTGAGATTGGACACATGGGTACCACAGCACATGTTGACATCAATACCCTCAATGTCAATTATCCTGATGGGTCCTGCATGGTCATCTGGGAGACCTCTACTTCTAACCTGTTAACAGGCACAGACACAGACTTTAGTTTGATGGTTTATTTGGTTCATTCTTCATAACTGCAAGTACATATTTTGTGTTTGCAGCAAGAAGGCATCATCATCATCATCATCGTCGTTCACCGCTTAATCCAGAAGGGTCGCAGTAGAAGTTGGGAGAGCAGATAATCCCAGATGACCCTGTTCCCCGCAACTTCTTCCAGCTCATTCCCAGGGACCCCAAGCCGCTCCCAGGCCAACTTGGAGATGTAATCCCTCCAGTGGGTCCTAGGACGACACCGGCCTTATCCCGGTAGGCTGTGCCTGGTACACCCCCACCAGTAGTTGTCCAGGGGGCATCCGGATCAGATGCCCGAACCACCTCAGCTGGCTCCTCTCAATGCGGAGGAGTAGCGGCTCTACTCCGAGCTCCTCCCGAATGGCCGAGCTCCTCACTCTATCAAATAGAGTGTAGCCGCCACCCGGCGAAGAGGCTCATTTCCGTCGTTCGTATTCACGATCTCATTCTTTAGGTCATTACCCACAGCTCATGACCACAGGTGAGGGTCGGGATCTAGACCGACTGGTAAACAGAGAGCTTTGCCTTTTGGCTCAGCTCCTCTTCACCACTACAGTCCGGTACAGTGACCGCATTACTGCTGCCGCCTGTCCCAGCCTGCAGCCGATCTCACCATCCCTCTTCCTACTTAAGAAGACACTTAAACTCCTCCAACTGGGGCAAGTTCTCTCCCCTTAAGAAGGCAAGAAGGCACATTACACTTTATTTGGATGATCCGCTGTAGATGCTTTCTTACACAGTCATTATAGTTAACTAAATATCACCATAAATTTTTATTTAATTAAATTAGTCCATCTAACTTTATACTTAACCTTGAATCAAACTTAAACCTTAACCTTGTTTCCCGTCCTAACATCATTAAAAACTAAACAATGATATTGCCCATATCTGTTTTCAATCTACAGAGGAAAATCCAAGCAAACTGGATTTAACACACAACACCAGCGTTCCCCCATATTTCACAGAGCAGTATTCCTCAGTTCACCAAACATTTTCAGCCAAAAGTTAAAACTTGTGATAATCGTGAAAAAACTGAACCTGTGCCTTATAAATATTATCATCACCAGTTCAGTGTCCCTACATCTGAATTAAGTTATTAGCTAACAATTTTCTTGAGCTGAACTAGATGTGTTTAGGACAGGGATGGTGAACTATAGGACTGTTGCTAAGAGACACTGCTCTAAACATTAAACTAGGTTTCAAAAGACAACACACACATATATACACACACACACACACACACACACACACACACCTTTTCCACAGCAGGGTCGTCTAGAGAGAGGAGCTGGACATTGATTGCAACATGTGCACGGATATTTTCATTGACTGCAGCCTCCAAGGCCTCCATCTCTCCTGCCTTCACCGTGACCGTGTCCAGCTCAATACTGCTGCGCTGCCGTCCCAACTCCCTGTCACACAACAAAAACTTTAACACATACACCGGGTGCATAATACACTGGCATCCAATGCTTTACTTGTTCATAAACAGGGAAACTAACCCATCTGTGTACACACACACACACACAAGGGGGCAGTGAGCACACTTGCCCGGAGCGGTGGGCAGCCCTATGCACAGCTGGGTTAAATGCGGAGGTGGAATTTCCCCGTTTGTGGGATTAATAAAGTATCACCTAACTACAACTGCGGGTGCCACAATACGGATGGTAATAGACTTTTTTTCAATACAGAGCTCACAAGACTGACAAGCAGCTCTCAGAACTGGAAAAAAAATATTTTGGTTGACCTAATTTGGAGGGTTGATTAGCCAAACTGTTGGAAAAGGAGAGGTTTCTCAGTTGGGTACAGTAATGATGGGCAGTGATATCGATCAAACAGCAGCGTGTTGATATTGCTTAATGCAAGGATCCCCTCTCAGGCTCATTTCATCTAGAACTAAGAGGCACACTTTGGGTAGAACCAAACCATAAAACTGCAATTTTACTAGTAATGCTTAGTTCATTCAATATTGATATGCAATTTTATAGTTTACATTTTTTTTGCTTATTTTTATACAGACATTGCACTTATTTTTATGTGATGCCTACTAAGAAAATAACTTGTGCCAGTTATTCCTGCAAAAGGCAGTTGTCTTTCAAACTTTTAGAAAAAAATGGGAATTACCAAAAAAAAAAAAAAAAAAAAAAAAAGTTATATTCAGTTATATACAAATATTTATCATATTGTGATGCAAAATTGAAAAGCTTGCATATCATTATACTCCTAAATACTCATAATTTAACAACTTAATTTCCATTCTTTCCACCTCACACAAACGGGCAGCACAGTGGATAATCCGACTGCTGAGACACATTCACCTGCTAATATGGTTATGGATATGGTTATGGATATGGTTATGGATATGGTTATGGATATGGTTATGGATATGCTCAGCGCATAAACACTAACAATCGCATCTCATTTAGCCATTTGACATTCCAAATTGAATAAATTATCAATCATTTAAGCTTTCACCCGCCTTATGCTCACTGTGCTTTATAAATATACTATGGTGTGTACTTGTAAAATGACTTATTGTAATTGTTAATTAGTTTTAACTAATATTGTGTATTACATTTCAAAGATAACTTTACCATGAAGTTGTTTTGTATCCAAACATTGCATCTGCCAAGGCAGTTATCAGATGTTGCCCTAATCAAAAAAGAGCAGAAAACAAGGTCACCACCCCTATTAACACTAACCACTGACGTATTAAAGAAATAGCTTACTTTAGTGGTTTAAAGCAGACGTGTTTTATGTGGAGTAAAATAGTGTCTGTTCCATGTTCACCTGAATGCTGCTGCATGTGGTCAAACCTCCGTTCCCAGTCCAACTTCAACTGGACCTCCTGGCTTTCCTCTAGAGGAGAGCGGACAAAGTGCACCGCTTCTGGTCCTTGCCTCGTGACCCGCAGAACCGGAATATTTTCAATTGTCCCATGGTCATCAGGCTATAGAACAGGTCACAACATGAGTGAATCTGTCTGTTCATTTGTTCATACAGGCTTGAGTGTAAACGTCAGGACATAAAGAGCCCACTGGCGGAGACGGCACAAATTTTGTGTGGCCATAGAGCAAAATAAAAGCTACAGTCCCTCAAAAACTATTAAAACGCACGTCCTCTGAAAAAGAGTTTATGTGCCGAGTTTAACATCCATTGCAGAAAGACTGTCAGCTACGTACCAGTTCAGCTTCACCCAATACCAATGTTAGCTACACTATATTGCCAAAAGCATTCGCTCGTCTGGCTTCACACGCATATGAACTTGAGTGAGATCCCATTCTTAAATCCATAGGGTTTAATATGATGTCGGCCCACCCTTTGCAGCTATAACAGCTTCAACTCTTCTGGGAAGGCTTTCCACAAGGGTTAGGAGTGCGTTTATGGGAATTTTTGACCGTTCTTCCAGAAGCGCATTTGTGAGGTCAGACACTGATGTTGGGCGAGAAGGCCTGGCTCACAGTCTCCGCTCTAATTCAGCCCAAAGGTGTTCTACCAGGTTGAGGTCAGGATTCTGTGCAGGCAAGTCAATTTCTTCCTTACCAAACTCACTCATCTTTATGGACCTTGCTTTGTGCACTGGTGCGCAAGTCATGTTGGAACAGGAAGGGGCCGTCCCCAAACTGTTCCCACAAAGGTGGGAGCATGAATCGGTCCAAAATCTCTTGGTGCTGAAGCATTAAGAGCTCCTTTCACTGGAACTAAGGGGCCGAGCCCAACTCCTGAAAAACAACCCATGTCATGATCCCCCCTCCACCAAATTTTACACTTGCAGTCAGACAAGTACCGTCTCCTGGCAACCGCCAAACCCAGACTCATCCATCATATTGCCAGATGGAGAAGCGTGATTGGTCACTCCAGAGCACTTGTCTCCACTGCTCTAGAGTCCAGTGGCGGCGCTTTACACCACTGCACTCCACGCTTTGCATTGCGCTTGGTGATGTAAGGCTTGGATGCAGCTGCCCGGCCATGGAAACCCATCCCATGAAACTCTCTACCCTGTTCTCGAGCTGATCTGAAGGCCACATGAAGTTTGGAGGTCTGTAGCGATCGACTCTGCAGAAAGTCGGTGACCCCTGCGCACTATGCCCCTCAGCATCCGCTGACCCCGCTCTATCACTTTACCTGGCCTACCACTTCGTGGCTGAGTTGCTGTCGTTCCCAATCGCTTCCACTGTGTTAGAGCGACCCATTCTTTCACAAATGCCTAGATGCTCGGCTTTATACACCTGTGGCCATGGAAGAGACTGGAACACCTGAATTCAATGATGTGGATGGGGGAGCAAAAACATTTGGCAATACAGCACATCACCCCAGCTGGCAGCCTGCATTCTCAGATCAAGTCCCAAAAGGAGGTTAAGCTTACCTGCCCACCTCCTTCAGGGAAAAGAATAGTGTCTTTTAATATCACATTGAAACCCTTCACTTTTTCCTTCTTCCCGTTGCTCTCCAACTTCAGCTCCGCCGCAGAACAGGACACGACAGAAGTGACGAACTAGAGAGAAACAGAAATAAAAACACTCAGAGATCTGCTGGCCAGCTTGGCTAACTAACCCCAGCGCTTCCAGTGCGCACAAGTACTGCTAACGGAGCAGTTACTGTCAGCTAAGCAGGCCATTGAGATCTGGGCAGACTGGCCCGCAGGAGCAGGTCCAGGCAGCTGGACTCGGCACGCGCGCCGTTTATTTAGCCAAGCATAACTAGAGATTTAGACGTGCTGAGCTTTTCAGTACGACGTAAATATTGTCAATACGGTATGTTCACATACTTCTTTCATATAACTGTCTCGCTGACACTGAAAAGCCATGACTTCCCTGCCCTCGGAGACGAATCCGCCACGAAAGGTCTAAATACGGAGATGTGGTATCGTATTAAGGCATGGCCAGTCACTTTTCAAAATAAAAGTCCTAAAGTATCTTCCGTTTCTAAAGTAGCTTCACGTGTTGATGCGCCTCCATATTAGCAAAAAGTTACATACATTAGATGACGGGAGTGTTTTAAACAAGAAACACTGCTCCTTACTGCTAAGCAGTACTCAGAGAAAAGAAGGTATCAAGTCATGTCCCAATTCCAAATTTTATTGTAATTATTTTATTTTTTAAATATTTAATCTTTCAATGTTGATCATGGTAATATACTGGTGAACCAATAATAATAATAATAATAATAATAATAATAATAATAAATAATAATAATAAATAAAACTTTGGGTACTATATTGCCTTAAATGTCATAAATTTTAGGCCAAAAGCATTTCTCAGAACCTGCCATAAATAAACTGTCTAATAAACTGTCTAATATTATGTCTAATGAATCAGGCTGGCGCGGTGGGCCTGGGTTCGATTCCCCAGCTGGGTGACCGGGGTCCTCTCTGTGTGGAGTTTGCATGCTTTCCCCGTGTCTGCGTGGGGGTTCTCCGGTTTCCTCCCACAGTCCAAAGACATGCAGTCAGGCCGATTGGACGTGCTAAATTTGCCCCTGTGTGTGAATGACTGTCTGTGTCTGTCTGTCTGCCCTGCGATGGACTGGCGGCCTGTCCAGGGTGTATCCTGCCTTCTGCCCGATGACCGCTGGGATAGGCTCCAGCAATCTCCCCCGTGACCCTGAGAGAGAAGCAGCTTAGAAAATGGATGGATGGGTGGATAATGAATCAGGCGTAATGCAGCATTCACCGCTATTAAAGGAGACGCAGCTGTCGCCCAGGTTGTGCTGCTTTATTGTGCAGATGCTGTTGGCCACAGCTGTGCTATACATAGGCTTGTTTTCTTTTAAGAGCTTCCTAACAGCTCAATCGCCACCCAACTTTTGTCCCTCTGTCTCTTCTCCATCCCCACACATATGCAAATGAGTCCTTAACAAAATAAGCCCATACCATGTTTCATATAGTCTCCTAATCTCTATACCCCACATCTGAAAACATATAGAGAACACTATTAGAACTTTGTGATGGTAGTAATACTTCAATACTGTCTGAATCATATAACTATTATGAGATATGATGCTTTGCAGGCCCTTCTAAAAACAAAAGTCCTTAAACTAAAAAAGCAACGCGCTCACAAAACTGCTAATTCTGAAGACTGTGACTCACTGCACAGACGAAATGCATCCAATTTCACGCCTATCATTCGTAAAGTGGTGAGTAGTTTTACCAAAGGTCTGTAAAAGGCCTAATTGTAGACTACTATACAGAGGCATTTCATTTCTCAGTAAGAGATTCATGAAAAAACACTAGTGTTAATATCAGCTAAAGCCTCTGAGATTTTGGCAGCGCCATTATTGCGGCAGGGCTGCCCTACACACAGTGTCCTCTTTGTTTCTTATATCCTGCAGAGTAGGTGTGGGCGATATGGCACAAAGACAATATCACAATACAAGATTTTTTCACTACCCATGAAGTTTATCACAATGTTTAATCTTTCTTAGGTTAGGAAACTGCCAAAAAGCCCAAGAGGTGCCACATTAAAAAAAAATATTTTTTTTCATTATTTTCATAGTGGGACTAATACTCTGAAATGAAACTTGCAGATGTAACATTCAGTAAAGACTGAATCACAGTTGACACATTTTGGGGGGGCCAGAGACGTGATTTATGCTCATTTATGCTCTTTTTTATTACCAGTATGAGGGAAAATAACTGTTAGGGTCAGAGTTGGTGTATGAAGCGCTGACGTAGCCCAAATCTGATTCACGTGCACGTCTGATTGGAATTTTATTTTTAGCATTTTACCAATTCTGGCCTATTACCAAAGCAAAGAGTACACAAACAAACAAATACAACCGCAACGCCCGCGTACTGATTCTTACTGATTTTTCCTGTGGTTGGTTAGTGTAGTGGGTAACACCTCTGCCTTCTACACT